>NC_090025.1:101668505-101970005 GCF_037176765.1 Anolis sagrei | reverse complement strand
CGACCAAGGGCAAGCTGGATGGATAGCATCCTTGAAGTGACTGGACTGACCTTGAAGGAGCTGGGGGTGGTGATGGCCGACAGGGAGCTCTGGCGTGGGCTGGTCCATGAGGTCACGAAGTGTCGGAGACAACTGAATGAATGAACAACAACAACAGTTTAAATAATGTACCAGTAAGGCCTTCTCGCGGACCACCCTGAGAATTTCGGGGGGGATGAAGCCCCTCAAGCCCCCCTCCCCCCCGGCTACATGCCTGGCATACAGGTACTTTGCTTATTAATCCAGTTACAAATAGATTTGAAGTGCTTTCTCTGTGTAGGTAACACTGGGCATTATTATTAAAATCAATAGTCCACAGTCCAAAACATCCCTCTGTTCTGAGAGTCTAATAGAGTCTCTGTCTAGTCTGAAAGTCTAATGGAGTCTCTAAGCATACTGTGCATACTGAAGTCTAAAGCAGGGATCCTCAGACTAAGGCCCAGGAGCCAGATACGGCCCTCCATTTACCCGGCCCTTGCTCGGGGTCAACCTAAGTCTGAAATGATTTGAAAGCACACAACAAGAACAATCCTATCTTTTCAAGTTGGCATCTTGCCAAAAAAGCGGGCCCACACTTCCCACTGCAATACTAATAAGTTTATATTTGTTAAAATTGTTCTTCATTCTAATTATTGTATTGTTTTTAAGTGTTTTTTGCACTACAAATAAGATATGTGCAGTGTGCATAGGAATTCATTCATGGGTTTTTTTCCCCCAAATTATAATCTGGCCCTCCAACAGTTTGAGGGACTGTGACCTGGCCCTCTGTTTAAAAAGTTTGAGGACCTCTGATCTAAAGCATGCATCTGTTTATACTGAAGTCTCTAAGCATACTGTTTCTAAAATGGAGCCTGAGTCCTGAACAATCCCAGTTCTGATCATATGGTCTGCAACCCCTCCCACAGCAAAGTGTTAAGGTAAAATTGCATGCCAATACATACATATACAATCCAGTAAGCAATCTGAATTATATACATAACAAATAACAAGTGGAGGCTTAAAGAGGGTGAACTTACACTGTTCTGTTGCCACTGGGCCTGTATTTGGTTGGCTTTAAAATAGGATGTGTAACCTTTGCCCAGCAGGAAGACAGGGGGCCCAAGGAGAAGTTCTCAGGGGCTTCCTTTACAAAAGAATCTTCAGATGGCTTGAGAAATACAACAAAGTCCTTTATTAATGAAATCAAACAGGAACTGCAAGGTTTTCTTGATAAAGTATTGGTTCTCTCAATCTTGTCCACAGGAGACAGGCACTATCTTCAATAACTTTTCTTTAAAGGAAAATTCTCCTTTTTAACTTCTCCTCGGCTGAGTAAAATCCAACTCTCGCTGATGTGTGCTCCGGTACCGGGCCGAACTGCTTCTCGGACACCGAGTGGACCCACCAGCAAGGCAGTGGATGTTCTCCAGCTGGAGTTCTTTAGTCTTTAAGGCTGTTTTCCTGGAGTTCTTAAAGCTGTTCTCCCCTGGATTGCTTAAAGCTGTGGGAATGCTTCCCTGGCGTTCTTTCCCTGGAGATTCTTAAAGGTTGAAGCCTTTGTACAGGGGAAGTTACACACATCCTACACATTGGCTAATCTAGCTTAGACTAACTAACAAAATGGCTCACTTCCCTCCAAAGCCCAAAAGGGGGGCGGGACTAGGGAACCTAATAATAATTGACAAGCAATTGACCCAATAGCTGCAAAGTAAGGAAAGCCATCTAACTGCAAAGGCGTAGAACTTTAAAATACATGCAGCAATCAACAAATAGCAAGATAAGCTGGAGCCCCTGGTGCGACTTTACCAGAACATACACTGTAGAATTAATGCAGTTCAACACCATTTTAACTGCCATGGCTCAATGCTATGAAATTATGGGATTTGTAATTCGGTAAGGCACAAGCCCTCTTTGGCAGAGAAGGCTAAAAAGACCTTGTAAAACTTCAACTCCCATAATTCCATAGCATTGAGCCATGGCAGTTAAAGCAGTGTCGATCTGCACAAAATCTACATGCACCCTTAGACTATTCATATTAACTTTAAAAATGAATTCTTCAAATTGATTTTGTTGTATATTGTTCTGAGATCCTTTGGTATAAGTTAGGGTAAAGGTAAAGGTAAAAGTAGTCCCCTGACATTAAATCCAGTCATGTCTGACTCTGGGGTGTGGTGCTCATCTCCATTTCTAAGCCGAAGAGCCAGCGTTGTCCGTAGACACCTCCAAGGTCATGTGGCCGGCATGACTGCATGGAGCGCCGTTACCTTCCCGCCGGAGCGGTACCTATCGATCTACTCACATTTGCATGTTTTCGAACTGCTAGGTTGGCAGAAGCTAGGGCTGACAGCGGAAGCTCACGCCGCTCCCCGGAATCGAACCTGCGACCTTTCGATCAACAAGCTCAGCAGCTCAGTACTTTAACCCACTGCGCCACTGGGGGTACAACATTTAATAAATAAAAATGGAGTTCAAGATTATTTGCTCCCAGTGTAATGGGTATATGATTTCAACCCGGGGTCACATTTTTGAGTGTGTTAGCTGGCTGTTCCCTTTCAAGTTCTGGGAGACAAATGCTCTTAAGGAGGAGCTCACCTTTTAAAATCAGAATTGGTTTTGTGCAGAGCTACACTGCAACTTGTGCAAAAAGGGACGCTTACAACCGCACAATGGAGTCAAACAGTTGCCTTGCAGCACAGTCCTGGTAAACAAGTTTCTCCGAGGGCTAGATTACATCCAGCCAGGATGACTCGGCGTTTGTTTTTTCGACCGCGTTCGAACTTGGAACCTTTCTGGGAAGGGGAGTGATTTTCTGCCAGTGTTTTCCAAAGTACAATTCTTGAGGTTCCCAAGTGATGACATGTTCCGAAAGCAATGCCTTTTTGGCACAAGTGGCATGTCTCTGAAAGGGACATTGGGCTTGTTTTTGAGAATCAGTTATTCAATAAAAAATACCTAGTGTCATATATTATACTTCACTAAAATGTTTAAAGTCTTTAGTGCATGACATCAGATGGGGCCAGCCTGCAAATATTTTTTTTAAGAAGTAAAAAATAGTTTTTACAAAAGGAACACTTTTTGAGAAGGCTGTTATAGTTTTCTTTGTGAGTTAAAAAGCAGGAATTTAAATGTTTTTCTTACAACAAAACACATTTTTTGGGTCAAGAGGACTATAACGTATGAAGCAGTAGCATTGGTTTGAAAATATCCTTGCTGTATTCAACACAACTTCCACTATAGGTTCTGGGGGGGAAATTACACCTGAAAGTTTTTATGTATGGTTCTGTCAGGGAAAGGCAGACTACTGTTCAGCAACAAAACCTCCAGGTCAGAACTTCCTCTTTTCTGGGTGAAAGAAGCTGTTTCTGGCAAAGAAAAAAAAGTTAAACACATGAACACCCACACCTTCCCATCAGCTGTCCGAAGTTGGTTAGGAAATTTCTACTTCTTGGCTTTGTTCTTTCCCTGCTTTCTACCTACAATGCATTTTCGCAATCTTGTAATTTCAGTGATTTATTGCATTGTTGTTTCCTTTTCAGTTGGTGTACTCATGCCGTATATCATGTTGCTGCCCTGATGTGCAAGGCTGTTGGAAATAGCAACCTTTTTCAACCCTCAACTAGTAATTTGTTTGTATATGATTCTGTTTGCTTACTGCATTGTATATGTATGTTTTGGTATGCAGCTTTCCCTTTACTCTGTGTTTCTTGAGAAGTTGTGGGAGGGGCTGCAGACCACATTATCAGATCTGAGACAGTTCAGACCTCAGACTCCATTACTTTGGACTGTTAAAAGCAAACTTGTGTTGCTGTTGATTTTAAGAAAGATGCCCCGTGTTATCTGCACAGAGAAACTACTTCAAACCTATCTGTAACTGGATTGACAAGTGATGTACCTGTATGCTGAATACATGAAGGTCGTGAGTAAATCAAATATGTTACTTTTAACCAAGTCTACTTTATTTTTGTCTCTTGAAAGCATGATATAGAAACAAGATGTTTTATGGGAGGGTAAATATTTTTGAGGAGCCCCCAGTGGCGCAGTGGGTTAAACCACTGAGCTGCTTAACTTGTTGACCGAAAGGTCGCAGGTTCGAATCCGGGGAGCTGCGTAAGCTTCCGCTGTCAGACCCAACTTCTGCCAACCTAACAGTTCGAAAACATGCAAATGTGAGTAGATCAATAGGTACTGCCCCAGTGGGAAGATAACAGAACTCCATGCAGTCATGCTGGCCACATAACCTTGGAGGTGTCTACAGACAACACTGGCTCTTCAGCTTAGAAATGGAGATGAGCACCACACTCCAAAGTCGGACACGACTGGATTTATTGTCAGGGGAAAACCTTTACCTTTACCTAAATGTTTTTGAATTGTGCTCGGAGGTGGACCAGCAGCCAGTGGAACTGACATAACAGTGGGGTGGTGTGCTCCCTGTATGGCACTCCAGTGAGTAATCTGGCTGCTGCCCGTTGGACTAGTTGGAGTCCCCAAACAGTCTTCAAAGGCAACCCTACTTATAGTGCGTTGCAGTAGTCTATTCGGGATGAACATTAGATCCCTTACTGCTCTTATGCGATAGTGGGATGTCTCTAATGAGACACATTTGCAGCTTTGATTCTTCATCTAGTTAAGGAAACATATAAGTATAAGGCTTTCTTCTGTATGCCTTTAAATATAAGCAACAAATATGTATGGTCACATCTCATAAACTTAAAAAAGAATGACATCCCTATAATGAGAATTGTTAATAACAATAATGTTAATTTTTGTTTTTGACATTCTTAGATTATCTCCTGTACACAGTTTGTGATGCAAAATGTTTTCATCCCTCATTTTCTATCTTCTAATAGTCTAATGCACTACCACCCTTCTTCCCGCACCTTAAAAAATAACCAGGAAAAACCAGTTTGCAATTGGTATGTATTAACAGAACAAAACCAACAGGTTTTAAATTCCTTTAGGCTCATTTTTATTTTGATGAAGAGAAATGGGGCAAGACGGATCTCCACACCCATGTTCTCCACCCTGGCAGGTTAGTGCACCTGTTATTCTGCAGAATGAGAGGTGAGGGAAGAGGGTGAACTTGAACCTGGTGTTACTGAGTAGAGAGACACTAACATCACTAACATCAAGAAAACTGTATTTGTCTCCCCACACTCATTATGCTGCTATAATAGTGATGGACTGTGATGCTGCTACTCAACTAAGAGACTTGAGAAACACCGCTATGCAAGTTTGATGAGTAACAGAAATGTAGTCTAACATCCTATCACGCCGCAGTTAGAAATGAAGCAGACGAATTATGATTAAGGGATTGATGCAATGCATTATTTGTGTATGGGGTTATTATGTTTTAATGTTTAATTGTTTTAAATTGTATTTATATTTCTATTGTTTCTAGTGATTTTATGTTGTTTTATTTCGTTTGTATAATGAGGCATTGAATTTTTGCCTAGATGTACGTTATACGCCACTCTGAGTCTCCAGGACTGCTAGAACCAGTGCAGTTGTCGAAATAGGAACAAAAGAAGGATTACCAATGTGTCCAAACACTGTTTCGGCAACACCTCTAAACTGACATTATGTCTCCTAACATGCCTTCTCAGTTTATTTAATTAAAAACTTCCTACCATGGAAAAAGTTAGCTGTTGATGTTTCCAAGAATAACAATAGATAAGAACACGAAATCATTAAAATCCACAAGCACGTGGACAATTTCATCAGAAAGGAGGAAACCATGAAAATGAACAAAATCTGGCTACTACTATTTAAAAAACACCAGAATCAAGACAGTAAATAATGGACATCACTCATTAACAGGAGAACTCCAGACAGCAAGCAATCAAGGGTCAGCTAATAACTTCCTAAGCAGAGGATGCCTCTAGGCAACGAAGGCCAGGCTACCTCTATTCAGTGATTGACTTTGTCAACTTCATGGCTACTCAAATGCAAATTCACACATTAATTACAACATTTATACTTTCTTTGAACAGACCAGGGTTCTTTCTCCCACCCTGGACATTTCACAGGTATATACACACGCCACTTGCCTCACTGCCATGAGAACCTCTGAAGATGCCAGCCACAGATGCAGATGAAATGTTAGGAGAGAATGCTACTGGAACATGGGCCATACAGCCTGAAAAATTTGCAGCAACCCAATAGATAAGAAGCTTGCTGACACGATCTGTTGTTGAAGAAACTTGAAATGAATTGAGAGCTACTGGTATATTACAAAGCGCTACCATCTTGTGGATACTTGGAGAATTGCAAGTAAAACATATATGAAATACTGCCATCAAGTGGCTATGCAAAGATTGCATTTAAAAATATATATAACTGATGTATGGAATTTACAAAGTCAACTCCAAATTTGAAAGGGCGCATAATTTCCAAGGGATGTTACTGTTCACTTTATCAAAAAATGATAGATTTATTAATTCATTAGCTGAACCCGTCACGTGTTGCTGTGGCCAACCTCCCCTCCCTCTTTTCTCTCCTTCCTTCCCTCTTTCCTTCCTTTCCTCATTTTCTTTCCCTATCTCTCATCTTTCTTCCATCTCTACCTGTTTCTTTCCTCCCTTTCTTTTCTCTTTGGTTACATCCTTCCTTCCTTCCTTCCATATCTTTTGTTCCTTCTCTCCTTCCTTCCCTCTCTTTTTCTTTTCAACTTTTTTATTTCCTTCTCTCCTTCCTTGCTTCTCTATCTTTTTCCTTTCCTTCTCTCATTACTTCTTGACTGTCCCTTCCATTTAATATTGTATTTATATCTTAGAAATCAGGAAAGGAAGAAGGAAGGAAGGAGGGACAGGAAGGAAGGAAAAGAAAGAAGGAGGGACAGAAAGGGAGGGAGGGAGGAAGGAAGGAGGAAGGAAGGAAGGAGGGAAAGAAAGGAGGGGGTGAAGAAAGGAGGGAGGGAGGGAAATGAAGGGGAAGAAAATGAAGAAAGGGAAAGAAGGAGGGAAGGGAGGGAGAGAAGGAAGGTCCTTCATTCAAGCACCATGGACCGCCTCCCCCCCTCCCCCTCCTCCTCCTCCTCTTCTTCCTTGCGTGGATGCTTCATTGCTGCCGCCATTGCTGCTGCTTTCCTAACAGGGAAAGGAGGAGGAGGAGACTGCTCTCCTGACATAGGAGGGAAAGAGAAGGGGCTGCATGCGGCGTGCCTCCACCTCCACTCCACTCGCTTGTGTGTGTGTGTGTGTGGCCGTGCACGTGCACCTGGCTTTAACGGCCGGCTTTTCCCCCGCAAGGAGGAGGGGGCGTGGCCATGGGTCTCTGTAGACATGCAGTTTCCCCTTTGTGGACATGCAGTTTAGAAGTCCTTTCTGCTTTTTGTTTTTGTTTTTGTTTTTTTGTTTTGTTTTGTTTTTTTTTTGAGTGGAGAACATACATTGGGTTGTTAGGGACATAGTGTCCAAATTTGGTGTCAATTCCCCCAGTGGTTTTTGAGTTCTGATGGTATCACAAACAAACATTACATTTTTATTTATATAGATTGTGTGAAAGCGAGGTAACAACTTTGAAGGAGATCACACAAGAATTTTGCATAAAAGAAATACTAAAATTTCCTGGCAGGTGAGTTAAAATAAATAAGGACCTAATTTAAATGGGAAAATTTGGGAAGACTGAGTTTTACTTTTAAACACCAAAAATTCCAATTACATTTGGTTCAGAATCAGGGGAATTTTTTTTGAAAAAAATGAAAAGAGAGAATTTGAGGAATTTCAAGTAGAACATAAGAAGAAAGACAATTTCAAGAGAAGAGAACCTCATCAGATGGGAAAGATCCAAAAGACCATAATGTCAGTTGGGGGTGAAGAAGACACAACATTAAGTGCTACTGGCAGGTAAGTTGTGCATTGAATTTGTTTCACCCGTTTCATTCATTCTTTTCTTCCTTTTGTTACCATTGGGAGCATGTAATGGGAAATCAGCTTGACACGAAAGCAAACGGGAGACGATAACTGGCTCCCCCTCTGCTTTTGTGACCATGTGGCGCTCCCAGCTCGACTGAGCTCCAGGTCGATTGGCTCTTTCTTCTCTGGGCCTTCTTGAAAAGCTGCATGGCTTCTGGTGCTGTTGAGAGAAAGCCGGTGCACTTGCCTCTCCTCTTTAAGAAGCACTAAACCTGGTCTCCTCTACAAACAAAAGGTAAAGGATCTAGAAAGAGTGGTGCATCCTAACTGATGCTTTTAATCCAGTACTTAATGAAGGATATAAGGACACAAACAATCCCAGAAAGAGATCTTATATCCTTTCAGGGTATTTTACATTGGAAATAAATGGGGTTAATAATAATAATAAACTTTATTTATACCCCACCTCCATCTCCCCAAGCGGGGCTCAGGGCAGCTAACATGAGGCCAACCCCAACAACTACAAGAGATCAAAATAAAATACATACAGCAAATAATAACATCAAATAAAATGTAAACAATAACAAGTTAATACAAAGTCAAAGTCAAACACAGGTAATGAAATAAAATAATAAAAATTGCACAGAGTGGCCTGGGCCAAATTGCAAAGGATAGAATTATAAAATTATAAAAATCCTGGGTGGGATGGATGACTAGGGTAGTGTGTCTGGTGGGAAATTTCAGATGGGACAAGAAATGGGGTGAATTTCACTAAAGGATGAGATAAAATGCATCGAAGGGCATTTTGTACTGAGCTGGTCATGGTGTGGAGATTTGTTGTTCATTCCTCAAAGGCACACCAGAACAGCCAGGTTTTTAGGGTCTTCCTGAAGGTTGCCAGGGTGGGCACTTGCCTAATCTCTCCAGGTAGCGAGTTCCAAAGTCAAGGGCCACCACAAAGAAGGCCCTTTCCCTTATCCCCACAAATTGTGCTTGTGACAGAGAAGGAAGTGAGAGGAGGGTCTCCCCAGAAGATCAAAAGGGTCGTGTAGGTTCATAGAAGGAAATACAGTCACGAAGGTAGGTGGGTCCCAAACCATTCAGGGCTTTGTAGATGATAACCTGCACCTTGAATTGGGCCTGGAAAATAAATGGCAGCCAGTGGAGCTCCTTAAACAGGGGGGTAGACTGCTCCCTGTAATTTGCTCCAGTTAGCAGTCTGGCTGCTGATTGTTGCACCAGTTAAAGTTTCTGGGCCTTCTTCAAGGGCAGTCTCACGTAGAGTGCGTTGCAATAGTCCAATCTAGAGGTAACTAAGGCATGGACCACTGTGGTCAAATTGGACTTCATGAGGTACAGTCGCAGCAGGTGCACAAGTTTCAGTTGTGCAAAAGCCCTTCCAGCCACCGCTGACACCTGACATCAAGCATTAGCGCTGAGTCTAGGAGGACCTCCAGACTGTGGACCTGTGTCTTCAAGGGGAATGAAACCCCGTCAAGCACAGGTTGCCACTCTATACCCCGATCCGGCCTGTGATTGACCTGGAGGGCCTCTGTCTTGTCTGGATTAATCTTCAACTTGTTCACCCCCATCCAGACCATCACAGAAGCCAGACACTGATCCAGTATCAAAGAGGTTTCCTTGGATTTAGGTGGAATATAGTAGTAGTGTTAGTGTCATCTGCATAGGAATGGCATCGAACTCCAAAACTCCGGATGACCTCACCCAGTATTTTCATGTAGATTTTGAAAAGCATGGGGGACAGAATGGAACCTTGTGGGACCCCACAGGTCAAAGACCAGGGGTCCGAGCAGGTATCCCCCAGCTTCACCAATTGGGAATGACCCTCCAGGAAGGACCAGAGCCACAGCAGAGCCATGCCCCCGAGTCCCGTACCAGAGAGCCAACCCATAAGGATACCATGATCGATGGTATCGAAAGCCATTGAGATGTCCAAGAGAACCAGCAGGATTACACTCCCCCTGTCCAATTCCCTGCGGAGGTAAAGCACTAAGGCAACCAAAGCTGTCTCGGTACCATGACCAGGCTTGAATCCAGAATGAGACTGGTCTAGAAAATCAGTGTCATCTAGGAATCCCTGGAGTTGAGAGGCAACCGTCCGCTCCAGCACCTTGCCCAAGAAAGGGAGGCTAGATATCAGTCTTTAGTTGTTCAGAACAGTGAGGTCAAGGGAGGTCTTCTTCAGAATTGGTCGTACTATCACCTGCTGAAGGCAGGACAGAAATTTCCTCTCAGCCAATGAAGCACTAATTATACAGACAAACCAATCTAGTAACCCACCTCTGGACAGTTTAACCAGCCAGGAAGGGCAAGCGTCCAGAACACAAGCGGTCTCTCTCACAGCCCCAAGGATCCCATCCACACCATCAGGTTTAACAAGGTGAAATGAATCCCACAAGATCGGATTGACAGGTGCCTTGGTTATCTCCTCTGGCATTGCATTTAAGCAGGTGTCCGAGTCGAGGCATATCTGAGTGTCTTTATCTGCAAAATGGTGCGCAAAATCACACCACCAAGTTGCCGAGTTCTCGAGGACCTACCCCACCTCAGTGGGTGGAGGAGCTCCCCAACAACCCAAAACAACTCAGATGGTCTGTTAGATGCAGATGCTATGCGGGCAGCCAAGAAAGCTAATCTCACACAGAAGAGGAAAAAGAGATTTAATTACTTGAAAAAACTTAAAGCAGGACATAAATTGTCTTCATCAGATCCATTTTTTTTTAAAGATCTGTTAAAAATTGAAAGAATTCATCTCTGCTAGGTAGAAGAAAAAATGGGGTGGTTTGGGGTCTAGAATTCAGTTTGATTTGCAAAGGGTAAATAACTTTGTGGTGGAGGTTTATGTTCTGGGTAAACTGTCAAATTTCTTTTTAAACTAATGGAAAAGTTGGAGTCAAAGGACCCATGGAGATATAAAAATGGGAACACAAGGAATTATACTTATTTTTCTAAAAAGCATAGAGTTTTCTCAAGAATATATATATGGATTGGATGTTGAAAACCTTGCTATCAAGGGTAAAAAAAAAAAAAGATGAACTACCAAAGATATTTTCAGATCTAGTAGCATTCATTTAGAGATCATTTAAGATGGAGCTTTAAAGAGACTATTTTTTAGGCAACCGCCCTGAGTCCCCTTGGGGAGATAGGGCATAGGGTAGGAAATCAACTTGTTGTTGTTGTTCTTGTTGTTGTTTGCAGACCAAAAAGATAGTTATGAAATGTGAAAAAATGACATTGACAAAAATGACAAGCTGGCTAAAGGTACAGATATTTGGATGGTTTGGGATATGAATAAAGCAATGATATGATAATACTACAGTCTATGTAGTAGTGCTTCTTTTAAAAAGGCAAAAGATGTTTCCTCTTGTAGATTCTGGAGGAAACAGACAAAAATACACAGAAAAGAAATGAACTTTTAAAATGTTCTTCAAAGACTGCAGAATAAAATAGGTTTCCCTCTAGAATAGCCCAATATGTGGTTCCCTCAAAACTGCCTGCAATCCTGATCGGTTTCCCGTCACGTTTTATCATGGGATGTTCTCAACAGTGAGCACTGTTGGTTTTGTATCACACAGAGTGTTTTGAGACAAGACCAACATGATCAATTTTGGTCTCACTTGAAACAGAGAACCTTTTCCTGCTGGTTTGCTATGTGTCCCACACACCTTTTAGCAATATTGTTATATTTCTGCAATGACTCTCTTCTTGCCAGTCTTCCATAAAGCCCAGCTTTGTGGAAATCCAAAATCATCACCCTCCCTAGTTGTCTACTGTACAGTATCTCCCTTCTCATATGCTATCTTCCCTACTCCTTTATTTACTTCTTTTCTCTTGATTGCTTCCCTGACTAATGACCTATTGACTTATCTAATTTGTACTAGTAATATTTGTTTAGAACATTTTGCTTAAAGTTCATAAAGAAACACGGTAAGTGGGTTGTTGTAGGTTTTTTTGGGCTATATGGCCATGTTCTAGAGGCATTCCCTCCTGACGTTTCGCCTGCATCTATGGCAAGCATCCTCAGAGGTAGTGAGGATGCTTGTCATAGCTGCAGGCGAAACATCAGGAGAGAATGCCTCTAGAACATGGCCATATAGCCCGAAAAAACCTACAACAACCCAGTGATTCTGGCTATGAAAGCCTTCAACAAAACATGATAAGTATTTCTACAATGAGCATTTCCATCTAACTCAGACCAAAAAAAGGTGTTGATGAAAGAGATCTATTTAGTCATACTACTAGAAAACGAGATCATTTGCATAGTGTAAACACTAGATGTCACTCTAAATTGCAAAGTACAGGAAAAGAAAACATCCAAAGAGACAAACAGATTTACTTATTTCAGTAACACATGCCTTTCAAAGTAAGAAAAAGTTCTGGGCTACAAGATCCATTCTTGCAAATCATTTGAATTAGCCGGTGATTTTATTAGTGCTCTTAAAAGCATGGGTCTTAATCTAACTATAATAAAGCCATAACAAACTAATCAAAATGGGTCCTTGGGAAGTGTTCGGCTTGTGATTTTGTGGTACGAAATCCAGCACATAGATCTTGTTTGCTGTGACATACTGTGTTTTTGTGTCAGTAAAATAATTATTATTATTTTACTTTTATACCCTACCTCCATCTCCCCGAGGGGACTCAGGGCAGCTTACATGGGCCCAAGCTCAAAAAACACAGTTAAAATGTAACACATTAATATGCAAAACAACAATATAACAAAATAAAACACATTATAACACTGTATAAAAGGCCATTGAAGCCAACAACCAGTAAACCAATTCAATTTATTGTCACGGATGGGTAGGCTAATATCCAACACCAGAATGCTTTATGCAGAAGGAGTAATGACTGCACTTCATGACTAAATTTTGAATTTAAGTTGCAGTACGCCTAAGCAAACCATAGTGATGTTCTGTACAGTTAAAAAACTGTCTTTTGAATTTTCAGGCATTATATCTTATGGTGATAGTCTTAATAAGTCTAAACTGCATGCTGCTACTCCACTTCTGTTGATACCTGCCATTTTCCACCACTGGTTCAAAGGCAGCAACAGATACAGCTTGAAATCTGTTCTCTTCCTCTTTTTTCTCCATCTGCAGCCTTTGCAAATGACTCAGATTCTCCAGAAAGTTTTTGGCTCAGCATCACAGGAGGGAGGACTAGGACCAGAGGAAATATATTTTTTAAATCCTCACCTTCAGACTCCTCAAGAGAAGGAAGGTCTTAGGAGTGTGACTGAGCTTGGCCCACCCTCCCTTCTTTCCATTCTGAGATCCTCTTGTTATTTTTGGCTTCAGGTTTTTTGGATGCTCTTACCAAAGCGGTTAGCTCAGGAGAGGACATCCCATTCAAAGGCACTGTTTCTAGTGTGAGTTGGTGCTTCTCCTCCCACTCTAAACAGTTGCCAAATATTTGTTTCAGTTTCTCTGACCTACATTTTCTAAAATGGGATTATATCATTGCTCCATTTGAATTGGGGGAAAAAAGCCCGGGAAGAAATGGGACGGCAGCCAAAGATTGCTAGATTGTCTAGCATGGAGAGTAAAACAAACAGGGCAGAAATTTTCCAATTGACAAGATGGTAGTTACGTAGGTTTTTTCATAACCATAAACTTCTTCAGATGAGTGCGGCTCAAAAAAACATAGTTTATAGCAGGCATGGAGGGGCAAACCTGAAATGTTTAAGGTGCTTGCAAGAGCTTAAAACCTTACAAGCTCAGTTCCAGAGCTTATGAAAGTTTGACAGGTACCAACCTGGGAAAGTGCTCACTGTAGTAATCACACGTGGTAGGGTAACAGGAATTGAGGCAATTGGCAAATACACATCAATCCTCTAGCAACAGGCCTCAGTCAGCTTCTACATATGAAACCAGTTTCTTCCTGCTAGAAGTCCTTTGAGTTGCATTCCACTTTTCTACCTTCAAAGCCCACTAAGGCTGAGGATTACTCCCTGGAGTTCAGGAGAGCATCCTTCATTGTCAGGGATGGAATGCATCCCCCTAGACCTTTTCCACGAACAATGACGTCCTTCACAAACATTTCCTCCAGGAGCAAAGCCTTCTGAGATCAAGTCCATTCCTGACCAGAGTCGCAGGCCCGCATGCTTACAATGGCACGGTCTTTCCCAGGGCAGGGAATACAGACTTAGCTTGAGCACTTGGAATAGTCCCTTTTTCTAAAGTGCTTACTCATATTTAAATTATGATAAAGTCTGGGAGATTTTTCAGTGGGAAAGCTCTTCCATCTTTCCCCCTTTATTTTTCTCTAGATGGGAAATTCAGTTGGGATATATTTGCTTTTCTTTCTCTTCAAGATTGAATACAC
Organism: Anolis sagrei; assembly: GCF_037176765.1. Classification (NCBI taxonomy): domain Eukaryota; kingdom Metazoa; phylum Chordata; class Lepidosauria; order Squamata; family Anolidae; genus Anolis; species Anolis sagrei. The sequence goes on along the minus strand of NC_090025.1, from coordinate 101,955,786 downwards.
AATATAACTAATGTCATTTCATGAAAAGATTCTGGACTGGAGGAAAACAATACATCCCACAACACATTGTTCCTGGATGATGTTAACTACTGTTCACCGCACATCCAGGGAGAAATTCCAGGGAGCACTGTGAACCCCGCTGATGAAGGATCTGGACCAAACTTGGCACATATACCCCTCATGGCCAACTTGAAGTACTGGAGGGATTTGGAGACAGGGACTGAACCCGGATGATGGGAGATGCGGTTCACCCACATCCAGAGACTACTGTGAACCCCAACGATGATGAATCTGCACTACAGTTTGTACATATACCCATCATGATCAACTTTACTGGTAGTGTTTGGGGGGGATGGACCTGGGAAGATGGACATGGTAGTTTATGTGTTTTGTTGTTTATTCATTCAGTCGCTTCCAACTCTTTCTGATCTCATGGACCAGCCCACGCCAGAGCTCTCTGTAAGCCGTCACCACCCCCAGCTCCTTCAGAGTCAAGCCAGTCACTTCCCATCCATCCATCTTGTTCTTGGTCGGCCCCTCTTCCTTTTTCCTTCCATTTTCCCCAGCATCATACTCTTCTCTAAGCTTTCCCGTCTTCTCATGATGTGGCCAAAGTACTTCATCTTTGCCTCTAATATCCTTCCCTCCAATGAGCAGTCAAGCTTTATTTCCTGATGTATGGACTGGTTGGAACTGTATTAAGGGGTCATGGCATTAGGAAGGTTGAGAAACATTGTTCTATGGACCCATGTTCAGCAACTACTAATTAGCAGGGCCGTAGCCAGAAAATTTTTTTGGGGAGGGTTGACAATTTGGGGGGGGGGGTTTGAAAATTTCGGGGTGAGTTGAAAATTTCAGCGAAGGGGGGGGTTGAAACCTACCTCCTAGCTCACGCTGAAGCAAAGAGCACAGCAGGGGGCAGAGCAACCTTCAATAGCCTGCAGCTCCGCCCCTGTCAACCACCTCCACCAAGTTTGGCCTCCTTAATGAGAGCATTCAACACACACACACACAATTTGGTTGCTTCACTACATCGGCTATTGCTGCAAGTAATGACAGTGTGAATAAATTGTCAATATTTGCTTGAGATAGTGCTTACAGTTCTGGAGGGACTCTTAATTGTTTGCATCTCATAGACTTAGCATGGGGATTTGGTTAACCAGTTAAAATTCATGAGTAAACCAGGTTTTTTAAAAAAATCTGAAACATTTCAGGGGGGGGGGGTTGAACCCCTAAAACCACCCCCTCGCTACAGGCCTGCTAATTAGACCCCCAAACTAAGGCCTGGGGATCGAATACAGCCTTCCAAGGTCATTTACCTGGCCCTCACTCAGAGTCAACCTAAGTCTGAAATGACTTGAAAGCACACAAGAACCCTATCGCATCAGCCAAAAGCTAGCCCACACTTCCCATTGAAATACTTAGGGAGATATTTATTGTATTGTTTTTAAGTGTACTGTACTTTGCACTACAAATAAGATATGTGCAGTGTGCATAAGAATTCATTCATGGTTTTTTTTTTCCAAATTATAATCTGGCCCTCCAACAGTTTGAGGTACTGTGACCTGGGCCTCTGTTTAAAAAGTTTGAGGACCCCTGAATGAGACTGCTGGAGGGACCCTTCCACTCTTGTTTTCACCTGGCCTTCTTGACTTCCTTGCCTGACGAGGTTTGAGAAGCGCTGCGGACGCCTGTGCGCATGCGCGTGCTTGTCTGCTGCTGCTCCCCCTCCCCCCTCCCTTTTGCGTGTTTGGGCAAAAGTTTCGAAGAGGGGAAGAAAGTCACGTTGCAAATCCACGTGCCAGAGGAGAGCCCGGCGCGCGAGGGTGAAGCGGGCGGGGAGCGAAGCAACGGACTTGGCAGCGGGATGAGGGGGCGTGGCCTCTCCCCGGGGGCGTGGCCTCTCCCTGAAGGCGGCAGTTCAGAAGCGCCGGGCGGGAGGAGGGGAGTGGGACACCACGAGAGGCCCGCCAAGTTTGAAACCCGCTGAACCGTAAGTGCTTGCCGTGGGCCCTGTGGTCCTCAACGGGAAAGCGGGCGGCCTGTTGAAAACAATACTAGGAAGGAAACCTGCCTTAACGTCAACATTCCCAGACGCCTAAAGAGGAAGGCTGCTTTCCTCACGGCATCATGATGGCAGTGGGAATCCTGGGTGGTGCAGTTGGCCAAGGGACAAGGCCCAGCATCCCATAGCGTTGATGCACTCACTAGCTCCACTTCTGCCCCATTCAGCGTTCCTTTCAGCACCCTGGAGCGCGCCTTTGAACAGGGCATGTCATGTCACCTTGGTTACAAGCACCAGATCGCCTCATTGGCTTGGAAAGGTGAGCAGGGTCAGCCCTGGTTAGGGCCTGGGTGGGAGGCCGCCAATTTCAGGGAAGGAATTGGTAAAACCGCCTCTGAGTCTCTCTTGCCTAAGAAAACACTGGAATACATGAGCTCCTTGTAGGTGGACATACAACTTGAAGACATACACACACACAAGAGTATATTTCTCCCCTTTCCTATTCTCACATCCACCTTCTTCCATACCAGTTGGAAAACACATTAAATTGTCAGTGTAGGAGTGGTGGTTTTGGCCTACAATTCCCCAAAATCCCAGCTAGTTTACTAGCTGTTAGGATTTCTGGGAGTTGAAGGCCAAAACATCTGGGGACCCACCATGCAAATTCTGATGGTGGTCCGCAAGAAGGCCATACTGGTGCATTATTTAAACGGTTATGTTTATTCATATGATCTGATCACTATACTCAATATATCCCATATGCATGGGGGTATTGAGGTAATGATACAAAAGGTTTGCTAGGGTAGACCCTCTTTCACTCAGACTCAGCTCCCCCGAACCAAACTCAGCCCCCCCGAAACAAATTTATTATTTATTATTATTTATTTCGAGTGCTTCTACCCCCCCCCTTCTCAACCCCCGAGGGGGGACTCAGGGCGGCTTACAAAAAGGCACAATTTGATGCCTACACAAAATACATATACATACAAAACAGCAGTTAAAAACAATTATCACAGTTAAAATAGTCAGTATACAACACAATCAATAAAACTAATCTCATGGTCAGCGTTGGTCTTTCAGAGTTCCATAATTCCATTCCACTTAGTCAATTCCTGTCCATCGTCAAGGTCCTTTCTTGATCTGCCAGATTGTCCGAATTCCTGGTCCCAAATCCATGTTTTCAATTTTTTTCTAAAGGCAAGGAGGGATGTCGCTGATCTAATTTCCCCGGGGAGTGGATTCCACAGGTGAGGGGTCACCACTGAGAAGGCCCTGCTCCTCGTCCCCGCCAGTCTCACTTGTGATAGAGGCGGAGTCGAGAGCAGGGCCTCCCCAGACAATCTTAGACTCCAAGGAGGAATGTAGAGGGAGATCCGTTCGGACAGATACACTGGGCCGGAACCGTATAGGGTTTTGTAGGTCAAAACCAGCACTTTGAATTGAGCTCGGAATTGGATCGGCAGCCAGTGGAGCTGACACAACAGGGGGGTGGTATGCTCCCTGTATGACGCTCCTGTAAGTACTCTGGCTGCCTCCCGCTGGACTAGTTGGAGTTTCCGAACAGTCTTCAAAGGCAAAATCCTGGCTACGGGCCTGGGACCCACAGATTGAGAACCACTGCTGTAGATGACTGGGAAAACCAGAAATCTCCACGGGCCAGGCCCATAGCCAGGGGGGGCTTGAGGGGCTTGCTAGGGTAGATCCTGAGGTGCCCGCCCCCCCGAATCAAAATCCTGGCTACGGGATTTTGGAAGCATGACCCTTTTGGAGATTAATTGGCATTCACACTATCTGGAATAATCAATCTTTGGAAAAACATGACCTTGTTAGCAATTGTAACCTTTTATTAATAATGATCTCCCTGAGAAGAGATAAAAACTCACTTGAGTCAATCTTCTCTTTGGGTTGTTGTAGGATATTCGGGCTATATGGCCATGTTCTAGAAGCATTCTCTCCTGACGTTTCACGTGCATCTATGGCAGACAGCCTCAGAGGTTGTTCCCACCTAGCTCCAACAGACAAGAGTTCTTTCTCCCACCCCAGACTTTCTACAGGGTGAAGCAGCATAACTTCTTTTTTTCAAAACTTAATAAAACCCATTATATGAATAAGAATTTTTTTTATAATGTAGGCGCATACCTAAAGTTTTGTTTTACGTAGTTTTGAAGATCTATTTGGGTAGGTGAAGTCCCCCATTCTCCATACACTGAGTAAACCGATGTCTGGCGTTTGTCATGACTCTTGCCAGCATAGCAGGCATTATGTTGGCAATTTCTTCCTGGATGTTGGTCTTCAAATCTTGTAGTTCACATAAACACGGGATTTCAAAAAACCCCATAGAAAAAATCACAAGGGGCCAAATCTAGAGAGCGGGCCAGCCACTCCAAATCCACTCGAAAAGTAGGCCTCAATGGCAAAAGCACGCTCCTCACTGTTCCAACGCATGATGGCGACTGAACTGTGTCAGGACAAAATGTTATATTCCCGCCTCTTGAACGAGACCACTAGCGCTCCACTACGTCTTCAACCGACTGAATGGTGCGCATTTTTAAAAAGGAAGTTATGCCGCCTCACCCTGTATTATTTATTTATTTATTTATTAAAAACTTTTATATCCCGATCTTCTCTACCTCCGTAGAGGGACTCAGACCGGCTAACAGCAAGGATTCAATGCTCATGATAAAGTCTAAAACAACATACAGCAAACAACAGATTAAAATAAATCTATATAAATTAAAAATGTAATGTTCGTTTGTGGGATTAACAAAACTTAGAAACCACTGGACGAATTGACACCAAATTTGGACACAATACACCTATCAGGCCAATGAGTGGCCATCACTCATAAAAACACTGAAAAACACAGAAGGGATTTAAAAAGCCAAAACACAAAAAATACATTACATTGTAACGCAATAAAATCTAGAAGGCTGCAGTTTGTTCTGTTTAGTCAGGGGAGTGGGGTTTGAAGTTAGATACAAGGCTTGGGAAGATTGTGTGTGACTTTAAAATATCGTTTAACCTTTCCTCAACCTCAGAGCCACAAGTGCTGTTGCAGGCCCGTAGCCAGGATTTCGTTTCGGGGGGGGGGGCTGAATTTTTTTTCAGGGGGGGGTTTCGGGGGGGGCTGAGTTTCGGGGGGGGGGGCTGAGTCTGAGTGAAAGAGGATCTAGCCTAGCAACCTTTTGTATCATTACCCCAATACCCCCATGCATATGGGATATATTGAGTATGGTGATCAGATCATGATATGAATAAACATAACAGTTTAAATAATGCACCAATAAGGCCTTTTCGCGAACCACCATGAAAATTTCGGGGGGGGGGGGGGCTGAAGCCCCCCGAGGCCCCCCCCCCCCCGGCTACATGCCTGTGCTGTTGCAATTCCCATTATCCCCAGCCTACATGGTGGATAATCAAAAGCAGTGGAAGTTGTCATTCAATAACTTTTGGGGACCCAAACTCTGTAAAGACTAAAGAGTAGGTACTTACCACTATATAAAATAATTCTCCAACCATGGATTCAACGGCCCTTTGAAGGCAACCAGAATGCTGATGTGGCCCTTGATGAAAAACAGTTAGACACTCCTGGTTTAATGCTTCACATACTCCTGTGGCTGCCTGTCTTTGTATTTTTGCTCATGTGATAAAATACTTCTGTGTACTTCTGCGCTTGCCAGGGAATTACTGCTTTCTTTTGTCATAGGGGGGAAGTTGAATGGAAGAAGAATGGAGATGAGGCCAAGAAAAACAAACCATGCTAGGAAGAATCTTTTTGGTCCTGTGAATCATGATGGTCTCCAGCAGGACTTCCAGAGCATGTTGAATGCTGGCATGGAAAGAGCCACGTGGAGGTGGAACTTCGACTTCTTGCAAGATACTCCAGCAGAAGGTCTTCTTCAGTGGGAAAAACTACCAAACCATGAGGTCCCCACTTTTTATCACACTTGTAGGGTTGGACAGACTTACCAGCCTGTGAAACGGGATCTTGGAAAGAAATTGAAAATGCATCACAGTGGTGAAGTGTTGGAGAAACAGAGGCATATCAAAAATGTGGCAAAGAAAAAGTGTTTCGTAGGAAAGAAACGAAGGCAGACATCTTTGACTGGTAGGTAAAGTATCTTGTACTTTAGGTGACTGTTAAGGCAGGAACAGCCATGTTCCCAGGAACAGTGTGGGAAGGAGATGACTGGTTGTAGTTGATTCTGAGAATGTGATCTCAAAGCCCTTTTTACTTTGGCCACATATTGAGAAGGCAGGAAAGCTTGGAGAAGACAATGATGCCTTGGAAAATGGAAGGAAAAAGGAAGAGGGGCTGACCAAGGGCAAGATGGATGGATGGCATCCTTGAAGTGATTGGCTTGACCTTGAAGGAGCTGGGGGTGGCCACGGCTGACAGAGAGCTCTGGTATGGATTGGTCCAGGTCATGAAGAGTTGGAAGCAACTGCACGAATAAACAAATCCCGAGGCCCTTCTACACTATGCTAATAATATAACATAATATATATTGTATATACATATAATATTGATAATTTTATAATATAATACAATATAATACTACTAATAATAATATATTATATTTATTATATTATATAATATATATTTTATAATTATATATTTTATATTATAATATATATATTATATGTTATAATTATATTTTATATTACATGTAATATTACTAATAATATTATAGTATAATGGTATCATACAATATAGTAAAATGTAATACTTATATTGTGCTATGGTAATAATATATTGTATTTACATATTACTTGTAAGCCGCTCTGAGTCCCCTTCAGGGTGAGAAGAGTGGCATATAAATAAATAAACAAATCATTGTCCTGTAATTCAAATTATCAAATCAGATAATCCACATTATTTGATTTGAACTAGATTATATTAGTCTACACTGTCATATAATCCAGTTCAAAGCCTCTAGACTGGATTACTGCAATGCACTCTACGTGGAGCTGCCCTTAAAAACGGCTCGGAAATTCCAATTAGTCCAACGGGCAGCAGCCAGGATGTTAACTGGGGCCCATTACAGAGAGAGGTCAACCCTCCTGTTCAAGGAGCTCCACTGGCTGCCGTTTGTCTTCCGAGCCCAATTTAAGGTGCAGGTGCTTACCTACAAAGCCCTGAACGGTTTGGGACCATCCTACCTGCGTGACCGTATCGCTGTCTACGAACCCAAACGCTCACTTCGATCATCGGGAGAGACCCATCTCGTGATCCCGCCCGCGTCACAAGCGCGTTTGGTTGGGACGTGAGACAGGGCCTTCTCTGTGGTGGCCCCCCGCCTCTGGAACACCCTCCCGAAAGACCTCAGACAAGCCCCTATATTGGCAGTCTTCAGAAAGAAATTGAAAACCTGGCTGTTCCAATGTGCCTTTTCAGATTAGGAACCCCACTACCAAATACCAGAAGCACTTTAGCAGAACCAAGATCACCGCACTTTGCACACCGCACTTATATACTATAATCCCATATCCCTCCGACACATCAGCACTTTTAACCCTGTACCCCACTCTGGCCGGCTCAGTTTTTTAATAATGTTTTAATAATGTATATTGCTATTTGGTTGCTTTTTGCTTAACTGTTTTTGTTTGCTAGGTATTGTATTGTTGTATTGTTGTATTGTTTGGGCTTCGACCTACTGTAAGCCGCATCGAATCCTTTGGGAGATGCTAGCGGGGTACAAATAAAGTTATAATATAATAATAATAATAAAGCAGATAATCTGGATTTTATATGGCAGTGTAGCACAGGCCTAAGAGTTTCTTCTTAAAAATTTATCATATGAGGCAGAGACACCACATTTACAGCAGGATAACAGCATTTTTTTCCTTGGATTTATCACATGACACTGTTCTTTTCCAGCCACTCTCCCAATGGGAAACCATTGGAAAAGTGTTTCTTTTACAATAGAAGGTTGTCGAGGAAAGATTTGTGGTTGTAAAAGAAACACTTCCAAGCTGTTTCCCACTGGGAGAGTGGAGGAAAGGAACAGCATTATGTAATAAGTCCAAGGAAAAGATGCTATTGTCTTGCTGTAATTGCAATTTGCTTGCCTTGTGTGATGAACTAGTGGATACCAGGGAGTAGTGCTGAACCTCTTCCTACAGTAACACCATCTGTTATGCAGCATGTATGAAAATCATACATCTTCCTCTCCCTCTCAATCACTAGCATTCTTGAGCCCACACAAAATAACAGTGGATTGAGATGTGAGATCCCTTTAAAAATATTGTTTTGTTCCCTCTTTCTCTTCTTCCTCTTTTTTGCCTTCTAGAGACCTCATGATGAATGCTCATGTTAACTACAGGGCATGTTTGTTTTGCTTCTCAGCAATACATGGGTCACCAGTGTACACCTTATCCCCCATCACAAATTGGTGATGGAGTGAACTTAATTAAATAGACATTGCAAATCTCGTAGAGTTCTGGGGCACCTGCCAATAACATGTTTCCTTGGAGCAAATGCAAGTCTTCAGCTGCCAAAGGAATGCTGAATTAATTCATTGCCAATAGAGTTGCTTGGGATACTGGTGGCTAAATAATCATGGGAAAAGCTTCCATCTCTGTTCCTTTTTAGAACTATTTTGCTACTTTGACAATTTGCCATTATTTGACTACATGTTTTCATTTCTATTGATTTGTAACAAGGCAGTCCTGTATAAAAAAAAATGTCTATGTTGTTTGTGGTGGCAAGGATGATTTCATTGCCAGCAAAGCCCTTCTTGGCATTTATAGAATGCACTTCAGTCCCTCCCAAATGCTACCATGTTATTTTCTGCTGTGCAGTGGTGCAATGGGTTAAACCCTTGTGCTGGCTGAACTGCTGACCTTAAGGTCGGCAGTTTGAATCCACAAGATGGGGTGAGCTCCCATCTGTTAGCTCCAGCTTCCCATGTGGGGACATGAGAGAAGCCTCCCACAGGATGGTAAACCATCCGGGCATCTTCAGGGCAACATCCTTGCAGACAGCCAATTCTCTCACACCAGAAGCGACTTGCAGTTTCTCAATTTGCTTCTGACATGATGAAAAGAGCTGTCCAGTGTGTTAGGGTTTTGATACACCAAACTCAAGACTTATTTATCTATCTGGTTTTAACAATGTGGAAATAATTCTACTTGCTCCTGCACTTTTCCTGAGATAGAGAAACCTCATAATTATCGAGGAGATGGTGTTTGTCCTTTTTATGCCAGCTTCCATGCACATGAAATCAGGGCCGTAGGCAGAAAAATTTTTGGGGAGGGTTGACAATTTCGGGGGGGAGGTTGAAAATTTCGGGGAGGGTTGACAATTTTGGGGGGGGGTTGAAACCTGCCTCCTAGCTCACACTGAAGCAAAGAGCACAGCAGGGGGCAGAGCAACCTTCAATAGCCTGCAGCTCTGCCGCTGTCAATCACCTCCACCAAGTCTGGACTCCTTAATGAGAGCATTCAACAAACACACCCCCAACTTGGTTGCTTCACTACATCAGCTATTGCTGCAAGTAATGACAGTGTGAATACATTGTCAATATTTGCTTGAGATAGTGCTTGCAGTTCTGGAGGGACTCTTAATTTTTTGCATCTCATAGACTTAGCATGGGGATTTGGTTAACCAGTTAAAATTAATGAGTAAACCAGTTTTTTTAAAAAAAAAATCTGAAACATTTGGGGGGGGGGTTGAACCCCTAAAACCACCCTCTCGCTACAGGCCTGCATGCAATATTAGCATAAGAAAGCAGACTCTTTTTGTTTCAATGTGGGAGATGAGGAAGGGAGGAAACAGCCTCAGCTCTCCATTTAAATCCTTTTACCTGCAATACTAATAGAGATGAGGTAAAAATAGGTATCAAGAACCTCAGAACTTGGCATAAGTTTTATAGACGTTAAGCAGCAGTAGAAAAATGTGTTGTTGCTGTTTATATGGCAATACACAGTTGCAGATGTTTTTCATATTAAGGGCTAAAAGAAATGAGCATGGGCATTTTCTTCCTCCACAAATCAGTTCAAGTTTTTCCTGGTTTTGTAGATATCGCATGGACTGTCTGTGCCAGGGATTCAGATTGAAAAATGGCACACGACATCTGTGATGCCAGCAAGATGGTTTGATAACGGTTTTTAACGGCAGAGGAGTTCAGTGCTTTGCCTAGATCCAAATAATGAATTAGCTTCCAAAATGATTTGCATTGCTAAGCAGATTAGTTTCATAAATTATAGGAAGCAAAACATTTGCACCTTTCTTACTAGAGATTTTTTTTTAAAGTAAGGCAAAGGTTTCCCCTTGACATTAAGTCTAGTCGTGTCCTACTCTGAGGGTGGTGCACATCTTCATTTCTAAGCGTTGTCCGTAGATGTGTCCAAAGTCATGTGGCTGGCAAGACTGCATGGAGTGCCATTATTTTTTCACCGGAGCGGTACATATTTTTTTTATATAGAAATTTTATTAACTTTTCCAATAAACACAAACTACAATACAATAAAATCGCCAAAAAGAGGGGGGGGGAGAAGAAAAAGAAAAAGCACCCCCCACACACACACACACACAAAACTATATATACAATTCTTTGGTGATCTTCCCACTGGAGCAGTACCTATTGATCTACTCGCATTTGCATGTTTTCTAACTGCTAGGTTGGCAGAAGCTGGGGCTAACAGTGGGAGCTCACCCGCTCCCCAGATTTGGACCACTGACCTTTTGATCAGCAAGTTCAGCAGCTCAGCAGTTTAACCCACTGTGCCACCAGAGGCTACACTTTTTAAAGTACTGTACAGCAAATTCCACAATTGTATTATTAGACATTAGTAGTAGTTGCTGAAGCTTTGTTTCTTCTTGGAGTTTGTTACTCAGCATGCATCTAAACTGTATAATTAATGCAGCTTGACATCACTTTAACTTCAATGGCTCAGTGCTATGGAATCCTAGGATTTGTAGTTTGACCCATGAGCCTTCTCCAACTATGATTTTATAAGGTGATGGAATTCTGAATATTATTCCATTGCTCTGCAAATCGTTTCATATTGCTAAATCTTCCCCCAGATCAGTTTCCTGCAGGGAGTAAGCTAAAGCACCAAGAAAAGGTGTTTTAGTTTTCTCTATGCTATTCTTGTGTTTCATATAATTAGAGGTTTTCTTAAATTGGGGGGGGGGGGGGGGCGTCAGATTGAAAAATGTTTAATTTTATGAATGCAGTCTAAAGCAATGTTGCCCAAAAATCTAACAACTCCTTTCTTTTGTATGGTTGGCCTGAGAATATTGCTGTGTACTTTCTAATTATTCATGTTATTATTTAATTTTACCAGATTATTGTGCAACCAAGAAGATCAGAATGGACATGAAAACTCCAGTAAAGAAAATCACATTGAAGAAAGGAGCATCATGCAATGGGTCCAAATCTCACTGTTTTGAAAAAGGATTGTCCAAGCTTATAGAACATTTTTGAAATGGGTATTCATAGAACAACTATGATGAGGTGTCCTTGAGGAGGGAATGTCACAGAAAATATAATCTGATTAATTTTTTTAGAACAGTGAAAATTCTTATTAGAGCAAAATTAAACCAAATAACCTCATATCTTTAAAAAGTGAAAGGTCTAGAAAAAGCACAGCTATTTGTAGAGGGACCCTTTCTAAACTGCCATGTAAAATCCAGATTATCTGCTTTTAACTGGATTATATGGCAGTGTAGACTCATATAATCCAGTTCAAATCAAATAACATGGATTATCTGCTTTGATAATCTGGATTATATGGCAGTGAAGAAGGGGCCAGGGACATCTCAGTGGATATTGTTCAGTATAAGATTAAACATTCAACATACTGCGTACGAACAGATTGTGAGTGCCATTATGTGTTGTTGCATATTGTCTTTTCATGTATTTAATACCAATGCTTTCATTTTAGGGTGATTATCGTGTTTTTAAAATTAAGTTGGCATACTGTATCCTTAATTTGGTTGTTTAAAAATTCCCACAATTTTGCATTTTATGTTTTTTTTGCATATAGAGTTAGACTTTACATCATGCTAATTATGATATCAGCAGGAATATGCACTTCTATGACTTCATATTGCTGGTAATTATAAGCCTGAACAGATTCCTATATAAACAGTTCCCTATACATAGAAAAATAGTATTTAAAGGAGAAAGGATCTAATGGTATTTTGTCTGGCTTGCTTTTTTCCTATGTTTTTCTCCTGTAGGTGAATGTGACTTCCCACTTGCAGTGTACATGGCTATATAAAATTCAGATTATCTGCTTCAAACTTGATTTTTTGGCAGTATAAACTCATATAATCCAGTTCAAAGCAGATAACCTGGATTATCTGCTTTGATAGTCTGGATTTTATGGCAATGTGGAAGATGTGGCCATAGTGATATGACATGTTGTTGATTGTGCTTTTAGTTACCTCAGTTTAACAAGACAGAACTCCATGTTATTCATTCCCAATAGACTCAAGCTTATTTAAGCAGGGTTAGTAGGTGCTTCTTATGTTTATGTAGGCTTGGCCCAAGAAGTGCTGCTTCTGTGCTGCTGTTTTTCCATAGGGAATTCTGTTGGATTACAGACTTACCATATTTACTTAAGTGTAATGTGCACCTTTTTTGGCTAAATTATGTTGCCAAAATTAGGATGTGCATTACATTTGTGTAATAATGTAATTCAAAATGGGAAGCTACTTCAGGAACAGGGGTGAAACTGAGAGGACTTGAGAGGTGGGGAATAAGCCCAAGGGATGTGCGGATGGTGGGGGGGGGGGGGTAAAGCCAGAGAGGACTTGGGGGACAGGGAAGAAATCCAAGCAGGGAAAGAGAGACTCAGGACCCTACCACACAACCTTATATCAATGCAGAAAATCCCACATTATCTGAGTGTGGACTTAGATGACCCAGTTCAGAGCAGATCTTGTGGGATTTTCTGCCTTGATATTCTGCGATATAGGGCTGTCTTGGAAGGGCCCAGAGAGTAGGTAAATCATAGAATCATAGAATTGGAAGAGACCACATGGGCCATCTAGTTCAGCCTTCTGCCATGCAGGGAAAGCACAATCAAAACACCCCTGACAAATGGATATCAAGCCTCTGTTTAAAAGTCTCCAAGGAAGGAGCTTTGACTGATATTCTATACAGGTTGAGCATCCTATAGCTGGAATTCCAAAATCTGTCATGCTCCAAAATCCAAATTGTTCACGTGGGTGGCCTTTGCTTTCTGATGGTTCAGTGTACACAGACATGTTTCATGCATAAAATTGTTAAAAGTATTGTGTATAAAATTGCCTTTAGGCCATGTGTACAAAGTGTACATGAAAGATAAATGAATGTCATGTTTAGACTTCGGTCACATATCCAAAATGCATTATTATATATATGCAGATATTCCAAAATCCAAAACTTGGCCCCATGCATTTTGGATGCGACCTGTACTTTCAATATGATTACCAGCATGGTGTAACAATTTGCATTTTGAACTAGGCCTTCAAGACACTATGGTTCAAATCCCTGTTCAGTCATGGAAATGCACTTCGTGACTTTGAGAGAGTTTCACCCTCTGATCCTTAGAGAAAGCAATGGCAAAACTCTAAGAAATCTTGCCATAAATCAGAATTGACTTGAAGGCACACACCCATTTTAAACATAGTCATAGGTAAAGGTAAAGGTAAAGGTTTTCCCCTGACATTAAGTCCAGTCATGTCCGACTCTGGGGTGTAGTGCTCATCTCCATTTCTAAGCCGAAGAGCTAGCATTGTCCGTAGACAACTCCAAGGTCATGTGGCCGGCATGACTGCATGGAGCGTCGTTACCTTCCCGTCAGAGCAGTATCTATTGATCTACTCACATTTGCATGTTTTTGAACTGCTAGGTTGGCAGAAGCTAGGGTTGACAGCAGAAGCTCACGCCACTCCCCGTTTTGGTCAACAAGCTCAGCAGCTCAGCGCATTATCCTACTGTGCCACCAGGGGCTCCCATAGACATTGCTCTCCTCCCAAGAAGTAAGCGTCTCCCGATTTCCTGGCTGCAGTCTGTGTCTGCAGTAATCTTTGCACCTAGAAATACAAAGTCTGTCACTGCATGGAGCGTCGTTACCTTCCTGTCAGAGCAGTATCTATTGATCTACTCACATTTGCATGTTTTTGAACTTCTAGGTTGGTAGAAGCTGGGGCTGACAGCGGAAGCTCACACCACTTCCCGGATTCTGACCACTGACCTTTCGGTCAACAAGCTCAGCAGCTAAGCACTTTAACCCACTGCACCACCGGGGACTCCATAAAACATAGACATACTAAAAAAAATCACATCTTAAAAAGAACCCTATTATTTACACTCCCCCCCCCCCCAAATTAGCCCATACTTTTGTTAGTTTTTCAGTATGTCATTTTTAAATAACAATAAGAAAATGTAAGTAAGTGTAAGGACCAAGCCCAACCATTCTGTAAGCATGAAGAATCAAGCCCCCTGGTTAGCCTTGTGTAATTTACACCTAGGGTGAAGTAGCTGTAAAGATACTAAAGGAGCACAAAGCTTCTCTGTTGTTGAGGATTGGTGTTGAAGGAGTTGTGTTGATGAAGAGTTGCTATTAGAGAGAAACCTGCAAAGATACAGAAGAATTGGAGAACAAGACCAGTGAGAGCTTTTTGCAAGTAAGAAGTTTTCAACTACCTGGGAGTGTCTGGAAGAAAGGTGTGAGAAGAGTCCTGGTCTTCTGCTATACTGTAAATATTCCTTGTATAAAGTCTTATCTACTACAAAGACAAGTTGTGTATGTCTGCTCCTTAACCAAAGGGGGAATGCTTCTGCTGCAAAAGGGGGTTGGTTCTGTTGCTTCATACAGAACCTCATTAATTTCACTGCGACACATCACGGCATGAGTCAATGGTCAAAAGAAAACTACTTCCCTGCCTGGTCCTCGGTGTTATCCTTACTTTGCCAGTCTTTATAAACTTACATTGTGATCCTTGTTTTATTCTCATTTGAATCAAATTCAATATTGTAATGTGCGCTCTCACACTTCATTTCCCAGACAACCTATCAGGAGGAGGGATGTATAGCACAACCTTACCCATTGCCTCATGAGTTAGCCTTAACAGATTTTTGCATCTGTCCTTCGAAATTCTACACAGGTTTTGCAAATCCGAAGCTTCCAGGTTTATCTTAAAAATTATGATGAGGAAAACGATGCCAACACTGGACAGAATTAACGCTAGTACTTACCAAGGAAGTACATCTATGTCTAGACAATATAGTTGAGGATCACAATATTATATACTTCATTTGCCCCTTTCATTTGTAGAGCATTGCTACAAATGGAAGGGAAATGGAAGAGTTCAGCCAAACTGAACTCTCCTGCCAGATAAGTGAATGCTCAGTGTGCTGAAATGTGATTATTTTGTATGGTAGAGCAATCTATATAAATAAAAATGTAATGTTCGTTTGTGGGATTAACAAAACTCAAAAACAATTGGACAAATTGACATCAAATTTGGACACAAGACACCTAACAACCCAATGTATGTCCTTCACTCAAAAAAAATGATTTTCTCATTTGGGAGTTGTAGTTGCTGGGATTTATAGTTCACCTACAATCAAAGAGCATTCTGAACTCCACCAATGATGAAATTGAACCAACCTTGACACAGGACTCACATGACCAACAGAAAATACTAGAAGGGTTTGGTGGGCATTGACCTTGAGTTTGGGAGTTGTAGTTCACCTACACACAGAGAGCACTTTGGACAATGATGGAACTGGACCAAACTTGGCACGAATCCTCAATTTGCCCAAATATGAATACTGGTGGAGTTTGGGGGGAAAACACCCTGACATTTGGGAGTTGTAGTTTTTGTGATTTATAGTTCACCTACAATCAAAGAGCATGCTGAACCTAACCAACGACAGAATTGGGGCAAACTTCCCACACAAAACCACCATACTTAAGGCCATCAAGTCCAACTCCTTTCACCAGGAGAAGGGAAAATGTAGTCAAAGCCCTCCTGACAAGCCATCCAGCCGTGGATATAGATATATGATTCACATACACACACAGATATAGTATCATCGATTCGAAAGGGACCCCTAAAGAACAATTATATATTTTATGTTCCAGAGTAGGCAAACCAGACAATCTCCACATCAATATTGACATAGAAGCAGCAAGAAATACTGTTTACCCACAAGAAGAAAGGAATTACATATATTAGAAACCATTACTTTATTTTCTAGATCACCAGACTGGGCCACAGCAACGCGTAGCAGGGGACGGCTAGTCCTTAATATGAGCCTACACTTACAGTCTGAAATGATGCAGCCCAGGCAAAGATATACTGATTCAGTGAGAACTATTACTAAATGACTATCGTACAGATATTTTTGTATTCTTGCTGACATTTTTCTCTCTCAACTCCAAGCATCATGCTGAAACCCAAATTACCATGGCAATTATCTCTGTGATCTACAAAGCAGCATGGAGGCTATATGTTTCTGAAGTTCTTGACCATGAATCACCATCTTGCCTCCCTGCAATTAACTAGCAAAACTGACATTTTAACAGAAAGAGGAATATATACTGCCTAAAGTTTTTTATATCTCCTTGTTAATAAACTTGGAATTGGAAATAACTGAGATGCCCTTTCTGCTTCCTTGTAGCAATTCATATAAACATATCTCCATTAGATTTAAGACCTGTTTTCATAGAACTGTAATTTTCCACTGGGAGCAAAATGTATTTTCTGTCATTGAGGGCTGAACTTAATGTTCCAAATTATGTTGGGATTCTGCATATGTAATGATTACTGCACTCACTATGCAGGAGCAGCTGGCACCACTAAATAGAACAAGGCAGAGAACAGTTGGAACATGGGGGAGAAAACATACGGCATGTCAGGTTGCGGAAGAAGTAGCCTGGGACTATCTCAATCCACTACATGCTTTATCCTTCACCTATTGGTCTCTGCCAGCTCCATAATCAGCTTCCAAAACTTTCTTCTATGAGGGTCAGATCAAATTGTTATGATGTTGGGAACGCATCTCCTCCTATGAACCAGCTAGGACTTTAAGATCGTCTGGGGAGGCCTTGCTCTCGGTCCTGCCTGCATTACAAGTACGTCAGGGCCTTCTCAGTGGTGGCCCCTCAGCTGTGGAATGCCCTTCCTATAGAAATTAGATCGGCCCCCTCCCTGTTAGCATTTCAGAGGAAAGTGAAGACCTGGTTGTTCGAGCAGGCATTTGAATAGGCAGTGTAACGAATATAGGAATATGGAACAACTGGATGATGACACTGGATCTTGATTTTAACTACGAGACAATAATGAGATGTTATGATGTTTAATTGATTGCTATAATGCTATTGTTTTAATTTGATTTTAACTGTTTTATGATGTTTTAAGCATTGAATTTTGCTTTTGTGAACCGCTATGAGTCGCCCGAGGGCTGAGAAGAGCAGTATACAAATATACTAAATAAATAAATAAATAAATAAATAAATGTATTAGGTTCTTGTGGGTTTTTTCGGGCTTTAGAGCCATGTTCTAGAGGCATTTCTCCTGACGTTTCGCCTGCATCTATGGCAAGCATCCTCAGAGGTTGAGAAGGTCTGTTGGAAGTGGGAAAAAAGGGCTTATATATCTGTGGAATGGCTGGGGTGGGGCAAGGAGCTCTTCCCTGCTGCAGTTAGGTGTGAATGTTTAGCTGATCACCTTCATTAGCATTTGAAGGCCTGCCTGAGTCTGGGAAAATCTGTTGCTGGGAGGTGTTAATCTGTGCCTGGTTTTTTCCTCTCTGTTGTTTAGCTGTTATAATTTTTGAGTTTTTTAATACTGGTAGCCAGATTTTGTTCATTTTCATGGTCTCTTCCTTTCTGTTGAAATTGTCCACATGCTTGTGGATTTCAATGGCTTCTCTGTGTAGTCTGACATGGTGGTTGTTGGTGTGGTCCAGCATTTCTGTGTTCTCAAATAATATGCTGTGTCCAGGCTGGTTCATCAGGTGCTCTGCTATGGCTGACTTCTCTGGTTGAAGTAGTCTGCAGTGCCTTTCATGTTCCTTGATGCGTGTCTGGGCGCTGCGTTTGGTGGTCCCTATGTAGACTTGTCCACAGCTGCATGGTACACGGTAGACTCCTGCAGAGGTGAGAGGATCCCTTTTGTCCTTTGCTGAACGTAGCATTTGTTGGATTTTCTTGGTGGGTTTGTAGATTGTTTGTATGTTGTGTTTCCTCATCAGCTTCCCTATGGAAGCTTCTGGTTGAAGTAGTCTGCAGTGAAAGGCACTGCAGACTACTTCAACCAGAGAAGTCAGCCATAGCAGAGCACCTGATGAACCAGCCTGGACACAGCATATTATCTGAGAACACAGAAATGCTGGACCACACCAACAACCACCATGTCAGACTACACAGAGAAGCCATTGAAATCCACAAGCATGTGGACAATTTCAACAGAAAGGAAGAGACCATGAAAATGAACAAAATCTGGCTACCAGTATTAAAAAACTCAAAAATTATAACAGCTAAACAACAGAGAGGAAAAAACCAGGCACAGATTAACACCTCCCAGCAACAGATTTTCCCAGACTCAGGCAGGCCTTCAAATGCTAATGAAGGTGATCAGCTAAACATTCACACCTAACTGCAGCAGGGAAGAGCTCCTTGCCCCACCCCAGCCATTCCACAGATATATAAGCCCTTTTTTCCCACTTCCAACAGACCTTCTCAACCTCTGAGGATGCTTGCCATAGATGCAGGCGAAACGTCAGGAGAAATGCCTCTAGAACATGGCTCTATAGCCCGAAAAAACCCACAAGAACCTAGTGATTCCAGCCATGAAAGCCTTCGACAAATAAATGTATTTATTTAAAGCATTTATATTCCGCCCTTCTCACCCCAGAGGGGACTCATGGCAGAGCACAACCTATATACAGCCAACATTCAATGGCAGAACATAAAATAAACTTACTTACTTAGGTGATTCCTCGTTTTCCGAGGATGATTGTGGAGCCCTATTCTTCCTCTGCATCTTCTTCCGCAGTGAGGGCATTGGTTTCCAGATGTATTTATAAAATAAACTATAAATATACACAAGCACTAAAATCAGTTATATCCACTTTAAAATCATTTGTTTAAAACCACCTCAAATCAGCCATACAGGATCCTGTCAGCAAAGTAGGGTTTCCTATTGTTGCCTTATCGCACTGTCCCAAGGCTTTGTCCCATGGCCAAGTTTTTACCATTTTTCTGAAGGACAGGAGGGAGGGGGCTGATCTAATCTCGCCAGGGAGGGCATTCCATAGCCGAGGGGCGATCACTGAGAATGTCCTCTCTCTCGTCCCTGCCAATCATGCCTGTGACAGGACCAAAAACAGGGCTTCCCCAGAAGATCTTAGTCTCCGCAGTGGTTAATAGAGGGAGATGCATTCAGACAGGTAAACAGTGGAGAAGCCACCGTGCATCTTGTATGATCCAGATGATATTGTACTCATTGCATAGGCCAATGTCAAATCAATTTAAGCAGATAATGATGGTGTGTGGTGGGCTCACAGCATGCTGCAGTTCCCCAGCCAAGGGATCTGTTGTCTGGTATCCAAACCATACAATGCTGTTGGGGTAGAAAAATGGATGTAATAGTCTAGTAGGACTTGGGTAAAATCCATGTTCTATTGTGATGTAGTTTGCTCTCGCCATGCCTCCATCCCGATCATTCTTTTCTTCGCACCCCCAAGCAATTATTATTATTATTATTATTATTATTATTATTATTATTATTATTAGAAACACAAAAAGATGAGTCCACAGAAAACAAGATCACTCTGCTGGCTGTTGTAGTAGATCACACATCGGACACTTCCCAAGTGTCTAAGACTATGTGATGTATCGGCGAATAATGCGCGCAGATCCCATCCTTTTGCAGCTGACAGATGGTAATCTTGTCAGCGCTGATTGTATTTAAGTGCAGGCCAAGGTCTTTAGGCACTGCACCCAGTGTGCCAATCACCACTGGGACCACCTTTACTGGCTTGAGCCATTGTCTTTGCAGTTCGACCACCTTTACTGGCTTGTGCTAGAGTAGTTTGACATGTTCATTTTCTGGTGCGATCACAAGCCTGAAAAAGTTACAGAAAATGATGATGATGATGATGATGATGATGATTATTATTATTATTATTATTATTATAGCAAAGGGACACCAAGTATGAACTGAAATTCCCTATGGCCTTGATCTGCTAAAAACTTGAACAAGGATTAGGTAAACACTCTCCTGAATCAAAACACAGCAGTGAGCAGTCTTAGACATACTGAGATTGCAGAGTTTATGATAAAATCCACAGTCTACTTTTTTTTGCCTAAATACAAAGACTTTAAGAATCCTGGCCCAGAAATCGCAGTTCACAGTCTTCTCCCCCTTCTGTTGATATCGCCAAATATTGCTCTCTCCTCCCCTGCCACCCCCCTTGCCTTCATTGTCAGGGGGCCTGTGGTGACTGTTGCTGAAAGAAATCACCCCCTTCAACAACCACACAACACCATAGCAACGAGGACGTCAGCATGACACAGCTGCAGGTTTACACCCTAATATCTGTCTTTCCTTGGGATCCAAAATATTTGAGGTGAACAGGCGGAATATGTGTCATGGAAAATGAAAGCCTTGGACACAAACAACGGCAGAAAGGGTGCAATTCTCCAATGCAGGCACCACAAAGGTAGGATGCAGGAGGGGTGTTGCTTTGTATTTTTAAGAAAGAATACTATAAAGGGTTCCTCCGCACCTCTTTTTTTCCTTTTTGTTCGGATGCCAGCTATGTCCTGGGGGAAGGGTGACTGGCAAGGAGGGAACACTGGCAGAGATCCTAATGCAATTATTGATTCTCCAGTGTGGCAATTTGCAGATCAGCATTTGCTAACTAACCTTCCTTCCACAAACCTGGTTGCTGCCCATGGTGCTGCGGATCTTTTTTAAAAAATTAGACTTATACAAGGGATGGATTCTACTGAAATGAGTACATCTTGCTGTAGCTTCTCGTGACTGCAGGTAAGAACAGGTTGAAAACAGAAAAGGCTGTAAAGAAAATAATAAGGAATAATTTGGGCGGGGGGGGGGGGGCTCTTTTTATTCTTTGTTTAGCAAACTGGTATCTTAAATTGCAGTTTAGTTCCGATTTAAATACAAAGCTTTGTTCGTATGTAGAAGAAAAGAACCACATGATTTGTCTTCCATCTCCCATGTGACCAGGTCCAGAAGGCAGAAAGGTCACCGGTAACCTGGACAAAACAGTTGTCTTTTCTCTTTCCAGGAAAACAAATCAATACAATCTATCATCCTACTAAATTCAAATTGGATTAATGTCCAGATGTAGAAAGCTTCGTGGCAATTATGAAGATGCTTTTGATCTCCAGTATGGCAAATATTATTTTGGTTGGAATTCCTAACCACAAACAACTCACCTGAATTCTGGATTATGCTTAGAAGCAGGTAGGACTATTTCTCTGTTCATTGTAATTGAAAATTGTATTTTTAAAGAATTCTTTCTCCATTTGGAACAAAAAAGGGGGGCTTTGAATTAATTTCCATTATTATTGAGCATCACTTGGCTGCCTTTGAAATAATCCATCCATGGGGAAGTGAAGGAGGAAAAGGGGTGAAATATGTGTTCTGTTTAAAACAGAAATTGGTCCATAAACCAACAAGAAAGGCAGACTTCTGCAATACCCTCTGGGAATATTTTTCCACAGATGCAAATGTGTTTTTTTCACACACAAAAAGCCAATATTTAATGTAAAACCATCACATACCCAAATTTGCCATTCTTTAACATTAAGTTCAACCATTGCTAATGCCCAAGAAATATGCCCTTGTTTTCTATAGTGCTATTATTTTGTTCTTCTGCTCTTATTTATTTATTTATCAGAGTGGTTTACAATATAAATATATATACACATACAATATATTATATTACTAGCATAGTACAATATCAGCATAATATATTACTATATTATACTATACCATTATATTATAATATTATTAGTAATATTACATGTAATATACAATATGTAATTATAATATTGTATCATTATTAGTAGTAGTAGTATATTGTATTACATTATAATATTATAAATATTATATGTATATATGGTATATTATATTATATTATTAGCATAGCACAGGAGACAAGGTGGAACAGTCTTCCTGGCCCCTCTCTCTTCACTCTGGCCCAGAGCAGCAGTTGGTGCTGTGGGGAGGGGCTCTCAACCGATGACATAGGCAGGAGACAAGGTGGACCATCTAATTTTTTTCATGGATTTTCAGTTAATAGATAGATCTTTAGGCTAGGAAAAAGAAGCTTTAGGAGAGCTTTTCTTACATAAAGTAGGCAATGCTGGGTTAAACGACACTCTATGTTCATTCAGTGCCACATCTGGCATGTTACTTCATGCGATTCCAGGCAAAGATGGTGTTACCAGGCATGTCCTCAGAGGATAGGAATGAATTCATACATCTTCAGAGTACAAGTGGTTATCAGGGACCTTGAACCTTTGGCAGGTAATGTGTCAGGAAAAGTTTCACACTGAATTCTCTAAACATGGAATTTTATTGAACACATAGCAATCAAAATATATACAATAGTTTCCTTGAGGAATACAGAATATTATAGTAGAGCTAGGAAATATAATGTTAGAGGAAATACTATGGTAGAGGTATTATGTGAGTAGATCAATAGGTACCGCTCCAGCGGGAAGGTAACAGCATTCCATGCAGTCATGCCAGCCACATGACCTTGGAGATGTCTACGTACAATGCCGGTCTTCGGCTGAGAAATGGAGATGAGCACCACACCCCAGAGTCGGACACGACTGAACTTAATGTCAGGGGACATTACCTACTTTACCTTTTTTATGGTAGAGTCCAATGAACAGCAGCCAGGCTGCTCACCGGAGCTGCACACAGGGAGAGGACATCCCTCCTACTACATCAGCTCCACTGGCTGCTAGTTTGCTACCAAGCATAATTCAAAGTGCTAGCCTTAGCCTAGAAAGTCCTAATTGGTTCTGGCCCAACTTACCAGTCTGAACGTATCATGCCCTATCAACTAATTAGAGCAAGCGCAAAGGGTGGGGACAAAATACAGGGTTTTCTCAGTGGTGGCCCCTCAGCTATGGAACTCCTCAATGATATTAGATTGGTCCCTCCCTCCTGATATTCATGGAAAAAATGAAAACCTGGCTTTGGAACCAGGTATTTGGGGATTACTACAATATGGAACTGACATAAATGTAGCAGCACAAATGACAACCTTGGGACTAGGGCTATGCTTTTAACAGTTTTAATTGTATTAATATGTTTTATCTGTTCTGTTGTTTAATATGATGTATTTATATATTTTTGTGTTGCAATGTGCCACTGAAATAGCCAAACTGCAAGCTGCTCTGATTCCCCCTTTGGGGTGGGCTAGAAATATAGTAAATAAATAAATAGAGCTTCATAAATTGCAAAAGTACATGCAGAATAGCAAACTAACAAGAGTGCGGGATCTGGAATTAAGAGCAGTTTGAGGTTGCAAGGGTTGCTAATAGGGAAAGAGAGAGCTAAAGAGTTCAAAAGTAAGGACAATATTATCCTTTATTTACACACACTACAGAAGGAAGGAGCAATTTTGGGCAACTGTACCGTGCAGGGAAAGCACTGCACGAAAGATAGTTTTAAGAGACCAAGACCTGTCCTTGGTCCTGTTGGACTTGTGAAAAAGCTAACTGGAACAGTACAGGGAAAGGAGGAGAAGTTGCCCTATTTAAATAGGACTTTGAGAAAGTGAAATAAGAGAGAGATTATCTGATGCAAATCCCAGATTCTGGAGGTCTGAAAGAATGAGTTCTGTTCAGCAAAAGGCCTCCAGAAGGAGGTAGGTGGCTCCAGATCTTGGTTCCAGTAACCCCTCCTGCATAATGGCTTGTTATGAATTTTGAATTATTTTAACACATCTCATGCTGGAGAATATAAGGGTGACGTCAGAGTTTCTCAAAAGCAAAGGGAGTTGTCTTGGATTGCTGGAGGCACATTACTCAATATTTGAGCTAGCCAGATTGCTAATAGCTGAGATAAGCACTCATTCAAGAAAGATATTTCAGATGTATTAAATCAATCGCCTTTACCCCAAACGTGACATTTTCTACCCATGTTGTTTCTTGTCTGTAATGTATTGTTTCCACTTGAACTACCATAGCTCCTTCCTATAATTTGGTAGTTTGGTCAGAGACAACAGAGTGTGCTGGCTGAGAACCCCTAGTATCCACCCATTATCTGCCGATTCCTGGATTCCAGAAGATGAAATCAAAGGCAATTAAAATGGAATAATACAACTATAAGTCATCAGTGTGAATGAACTCCCCCAGTTTTGTCTTTGTCTTTGTCAGTCTTGCACATTGTTGGTGCATGTATTTCATTTTTAACTATTTTTAGCTATTTTTGCAGCAATTTTAATTATTATTATTTATTTACCAATTAATTTATTTTAATTATTATTATTTATTTACCATCTCCCATAGGGTCTTGGGACGGCTTACAAAATAGCACAAAATGGTGTTATACAACACATAAAATGCAATACATAAACATATAAAATCAATAATACATTTACATACAACCAGCCATATAACATTAACAATATAAAATCTCTTAATGTTCATTTCTTAAGCATCACTCACTGACAGAAGGCTAGTTTATACTATTTTCTACCATTTAGTGTTCTACAACTTTATTTATTTATTTAAAACTTTTATATCCCGATTTTCTCACCTCCGTAGAGGGACTCAGACCGGCTTACAGCAAGGCACACGCAAGGTATTTGGTACACGCTGCCATGTTGCAGTTCACCATCTCAGGCTATTAAAAATACTTGGAATAAATGTTACTGTGACCGCAAAACGGCATATCCAGGGGCAGAGAACAAATTGGGGGGAAGCTTTCAGCCTTAACCCCCTGTTTATTATAAGCCCCTTTGAGGTTGCACTTTACATGTTGCCCGCCCTTTATAGTGCCTGTGCATATTTTTTATTTTTCATATTGTTTATGTATTCATGTGTTTTATTTAACTATGATGTTATTGTTTATTGTTCGCATTTTCGGTTTGTGTTTTTGGTTTTCTTTATTGTAATTGTCATTTGGGCTTGGCCTCATGTGAGCCGCTCTGAGTCCCCATTGGGGAGATGGTAGCGGGGTAACAAATAAAGATTATTATTATTATTATTATTATTATTATTATTATTATTATTATTATTCCTAGTACTACTACTACTACCCTGATATATTTTGTTGAAAGGTGGTTTTAAAATTCTTTTTACAAATTAAAATCAATGATATCAGTATTTTAAATATATGTTTCTACGTGAATATTACATTGTGTTGTTGAATCCCAAAACAAGGCAACAGTCAACTCCTCAACAACACATTCTGCCTTTAGGTACTACACCAGTGTTACTCAACCTGGGGGTTGGGACCCCTTGGGGGGTCGCGAGGAGGTGCCAAAGGGGTCATCAAAGAGCATCAGAAAACACAGTATTTTCTGGGTTGTTTTAGATTTTTTCGGGCTATATTTTCAGTATTTTCTGTTGGTCATGGAGGTTCTGTGTGGGAAGTTTGTCCCTATCCCTGGTGGGGTTCAGAATACTCTTTGATTGTAGGTGAACTATAAATCTCAGCAACTACAACTCCCAAATGTCAAGGTCTATTTTCCCCAAACTCCACTAGTGTTCACATTAAGGCATATTGAGTATTTGTGCCTAGTTTGTTCCAGATCTATCATTGTTTGAGTCCACAGTGCTCCCTGGATGTTGGTGAATTACAACTCCAAAAATCAAGGTCAACGCTCACCAAACCCTCCCAATATTTTCTGCTCATCATGGGAATTATGTATGCCGAGTTTGGTTCAATTCAATTGTTGGTGAAGTTCAGAATGCTCTGAACTATAAATCCCAGCAACTACAATTCCCAAATAAAAAATTCACACACATCCCAACCCCATCAGTATTCAAATTTGGACATATTGGATATGTGTGCCAAATTTTGCCCGTTGAATGAAAATACATCCTGCATATCAGATATTTACATTACAATTCATAACAGTATCAAAATTACAGTTGTGAAGTAGCAGCAAAAATAATTTTATGGTTGGGGGTCACCACAAAATGAAGAATTGTATTAAGGAGTCACAGCATTAGGAAGGTTGAGAAACACTGTACTACACTGTTTATCCAATTTTGATGAGCTTTTGAGGACAAGCTAGCATTTGAGAACAAGTTAATTATTAAACCGACTCAGGGTTTTGCTTTGTTTTTCTGCTAGCCATGATGTAGACATGGAATATGAAATACAGGATTTATTAATAATGATTCATCTAACCTAATCAACACAATGTGTCTAAAAGGCATATGCTCTGTGATCAATGACATTGGATTCCAGTGACAATATTGATGCGGCTCAGATTACTCAGTTGTTGCCCGTGTTAATTACACATCTTTGGTGAATCAGCACAAAGCGCATTCAGCTCAGACTGCAATATATCTGGGAAATGTATGTCTTTATTATGATTCTTGTTTGTTCATTAAACATTGATTATTATATCTATACAACACAGTCATGTGCATATCTGTTAAGAAGTGAGTCCAGTTAAGTTCATTTGGATACAAGGGTAGTTTATATGGGACTGCAGCCTTACAGTGTGTATAACTGTATGTGTCAGAACGTATTGCCAAAAATGTGTTGTCGTAGTTATGTGCCTTCAAGTTGTTTCTGATTTATGGCAACCATAAAGTGAACCTATCACAGGGCCTTTGGGGGACTGAGAAAGTGTGACTTGCCCAGGATCATCTTGTGGGTTTTCATGGTCAAGCAATCATAGTCTGAAGTTGTAGTCCAACATTTCCAGAGTCATAATCCAACACTACATCACTCCCACCCACAAAAATATACATAGGGTAAACTGTGTTACAGTAAGTTGTAGCAGGACCAAGTGTGTATCCAAGTGTGTATGTGTTGAAGAAAATCCTTATGATGGTAATTATTATGTGCAGCTGGTAATGTAGGTCAACCAGCAATCTTGGACCACACCCGATAGGGCAGGGGTCCTCAAACTTTTTAAACAGAGGGCCAGGTCACGGTCCCTCAAACTGTTGGAGGGCCGGATTATAATTTGAAAAAAACATGTGTGAACTCCTATGAACACTACACATATCTTATTTGTAGTGCAAAAAACACTTAAAAATAATACAATAATTAAAATGAAGAACAATTTTAACAAATATAAACTTATTAGTATTTCAATGGAAAGTGTGGGCCTACTTTTGGCTGATGAGATAGGATTGTTGTTGTTGTGTGCTTTCAAGTCGTTTCAGACTTAGGTTGACCCTGAGCGAGGGCCGGATAAATGACCTTGGAGGGCCGAATTCGGCCCCTGGGCCTTAGTTTGAGGACCCCTGTGATAGGGTATAACTGTATGGGTTTTTAGAATACCTACCTACGTGACTATATCTCCATATACGAACCCACACAATCTCTTTGATCATCTGGACCACCTGCGTTGCAAGCGTGATTGGTGGGGACAGGGGACAGGGCCTTCTCTGTGGTGGCCCCCTGACTCTGGAACTCTCTCCCCAAGGACATCAGACAAGCCCCAACGTTGGCAGTCTTTAGGAAGAGCTTGAAGACGTGGTTGTTCCAGTGTGCCTTCCCAGAATAGGAAACTCCAAGCATCATGTCCCAAATGCACTTTACTAGAGATTTAAGATTGTCTACATACCGCACCTATCTCCAAAAACTTATTCATTTCACCTGGTCATGCCCAGCATTTTAAAAAAATTATTGTTACATTTGGCCCGGCCTTAGTTTTAAATGTGTTGTGGTGTTATTGTCTATTGTGTATTGCTATTGTTTTAATGCTTATGGTTTTGTTTTTTGAGTTTATTTATTGTTGTATTTGTTATGCTGTTGTTTTACTGATGTGTTGGGCCTGGGCCTCTTGTAAGCCGCACTGAGTCCTTCGGGAGATGTTAGCGGGGTATAAATAAAGGTTTATTATTATTATTAATACAGTTCTGGAGTTTTTTCTCTCAGGAGATCTATGCTCAAAGGCTCTGCTCTAAGGAGCAGGTTGGAGAGAAGCCGTTATGCTGCTCTAAAGGAGGCTATGGCAGAATAGCTGTTTGCTCAAGGTTTAAGTTTTGCTTTCTCATTTGACTTAAGATGAAGATGCCTTATTTTGTGTTACTTACAAAGACTATGTAAATTTCTTGCACTGTTTGTTTTTGTATGCAACATTGCAGGTTTGTATTTCATCTCTGCTATTAAAAGAAAAGATTTTTCTATTCATTTCTACTCTTGTATGTGTGTCTTGTGCATGGGACGTGGCTAAGATCCGCTTGCTGTGCAACAAACTGCAGTATTAATAGTAGATACTAAGTGTATCCTTTATATAGGTAGGAATGCCTTATGTGGTTTGTCCTGAGTATGTACACTTTCAGGCATAGTTTGTAAAATAATTTTGCTTGAAATTTCTCTCTGTGTGATATGACGATCTTCCTGAATCAACCTGTCAACCTTTTGCTTGTGAAACTCGGTGGTTGCTGTCACAGGACGTCCAACTCTTTGTTTGTCACGCAAGTCAGATGTTCCCACCTCAACAACTTTAAACTTACTCGCCCAACGACACACAGTACTCACATCAACACAATCACCATAAACAGTTTGCATTCTCTGATTAATCTCCTTTGGGGTGACACCTTCTGCTGTCAAGAATTCAATGATTGCACATTGCTTAAGTTGCATTGACCAACCGTCTGCACAGGGTGCCATACTTTGCACTTTAGCAACACAACTGTTCAATGCTAAGGCTTCCCACCAAAATGGAACTGTCGAGGAGAGTCTACTGAACAAGCCAGTACCTGCCGCATACCAGTACTGCCATCTGTTGAGGAGTTACGAAGGTGGAGGCATTACTTTTCATTCAACCCTTGTGTATATTTGTGTGTGTGTGTATGTATGTATGTATGTGTATGTGTGTGTGTGTGTGTGTGTGTATATATATATATATATATATATAGAGAGAGAGAGAGAGAGAGAGAGAGAGAGAGAGAGAGAGATCTGCAGACAACACCAAACTGGGAGGGATAGCCAATACCCCAGAGGACAGGAGCAGGATGTTCAAAACGATCTTGACAGATTAGAGAGATGGGCAAAATTAAGTTCAAAAATTCATAACAAAATGAAGTTCAACAGTGACAAATGCAAGATACTCCACTTTGGCAGGAAAAACAAAATGCAAAGATACAGAATGGAGGATGCCTGGCTCGAGAGCAGTATGTGTGAAAAAGATCTTGGAGTCCTCGTAGACAACAAGTTAAACATGAGCCAACAATGTGATGTGGCAGCAAAAAAAGCCTATGGGATTTTGGCCTGCATCAAGAGGAGCATAGTGTCTAGATCTAGGGAAGTAATGCTATCCCTCTATACTGTTTTGGTTAGACCACATCTGGAATACTATGTCTAATTCTGGGCACCACAATTCAAGAGAGATATTGACAAGCTGGAATGTGTCCAGAGGAGAGTGACTAAAATGATAAAAGGTCTGGAAAACAAGCCCTATGAGGACCGGCTTAAGGAGCTGGGCATGTTTAGCCTGAAGAAGAGAAGGCTGAGAGGGGATATGATAGCCATGTATAAATATGTGAGAGTAAGCCACAGGGAGGAGGGAGCAAGCTTGTTTTCTGCTTCCCTGGAGACTAGGTCGCAGAACAATGGCTTCAAACTACAAGAGAGGAGATTCCATCTGAACATGAGGAAGAACTTCCTGACTGTGAGAGCCGTTCAGCAGTGGAACTCTCTGCCCCGGAGTGTGGTGGAGGCTCCTTCTTTGGAAGCTTTTAAACAGAGGCTGGATGGCCATCTGTCAGGGATGATTTGAATGCAATATTCCTGCTTCTTGGCAGGGGGTTGGACTGGATGGCCCATGAGATCTCTTCCAACTCTTTGATTATATGATTCTATGATTCTATGGGCAAAGAGACTATAGTGGTTGTGCCCCTTTGAACTTTTATTGTCAACAAGGTAAATGGCAATTTGACACAAGTATGAAAATAAAAGTGAATCTCTTAAAAGAAGATTTGGATCATCATCACCATCATCATCACCACCACCATCATCATCATCATCATCATCATCATCATCATCATCATCATGTACACCTCTCTTCTTTCAAATCCAATGTATCTTTTCTTTCCAGGGTTGAATTCTCATGTGTATGTATGCGTGCATGTATGGAGACTGAACAAGATTGCAGAAGAAGCCAACAGTACTTGCTAATAATAGACTGGTGCCTATGACATCCTTCCATTCCTCCCTCCCTATTCCCGTTCTCTTACCAAAAATTTATTCTAAAATGTGCTCTATGTTTCCATTAAAATAAAGTAGGGCAGCATCAAAGCAGGCAAAGTACCAATCCTGCTGTGAGAAAGAGGCAGCAGATACTTGGTGTTTTGGAGGAGGCAGTGGCAGCCACCCATTGCTCATGCCCTTTCACCGCAAGACAGAACTCAGGGTATGTGTGTCAGTGCCATCCTCGGGTGCAGCAGAGTAAGCTGACCCATCTGCAGTGCTGAAGCATTATTCAACCATGTCTGCAGTCTGAAAAAGAGGTAGTTATTTTGGCTAATTGCTGGAAGAAACATTAACAACCTCAGATATGCAGATGACACCACTCTGATGGCCAAAAGCGAGGAGGAGCTGAGGAGCCTTCTAATCAAGGTGAAAGAAGAAAGCGCAAAAGCCGGATTGCAGCTAAACGTCAAAAAAACCAAGATTATGGCAACAAGAATGATTGACAACTGGAAAATAGAGGGAGAAACCGTGGAGGCCGTGACAGACTTTGTATTTCTAGGTGCAAAGATTACTGCAGATGCAGACTGTAGCCAGGAAATCAGAAGACGCTTACTTCTTGGGAGGAGAGCAATGTCCAGTCTCGATAAAATAGTGAAGAGTAGAGACATCAGACTGGCAACAAAGATCCGCCTAGTCAAAGCCATGGTATTCCCTGTAGTCACCTACGGATGTGAGAGCTGGACCTTAGGGAAGGCTGAGCGAAGGAAGATTGATGCTTTTGAGCTGTGGTGTTGGAGGAAAGTGCTGAGAGTGCCTTGGACTGCGAGAAGATCCAACCAGTCCATCCTCCAGGAAATAAAGCCCGACTGCTCACTGGAGGGAAAGATACTAGAGACAAAGTTGAAGTACTTTGGCCACATCATGAGGAGACAACAAAGCCTAGAGAAGACTATGATGCTGGGGAAAGTGGAAGGCAAAAGGAAGAGGGGCCAACCAAGGGCAAGATGGATGGATGGCATCCTTGAAGTGACTGGACTGACCTTGAGGGAGCTGGGGGTGGTAACGGCCGACAGGGAGCTCTGGCGTGGGCTGGTCCATGAGATCACGAAGAGTCGGAGACGACTGAACGAATGAACAACAACATTTTGGCTAAAGCAGAACCTGAGAGCAATACTATCATTGCTCCCTAAGGGACTCGGTGCGGCTTACATGAGGCCAAGCCCGCAATACATAAAAAAAAAAAACATCAATAAAATAAAACATCAATAAACAATCAATGCAATATAAATCATAATCACATAAACAAAATAGACAATAAGCAATCAGCACTAACATATAAACATTTAAAACCAAAGACCGGGCCAAATGTGATAGATTAAAATTAAAAAAATAGTGCTGATGTGAACCAGGTAGGAAGTAATTGGGATAGGATTTTTAGAGAGAATGAGGGAATGCAGTCAATCCTAAAGCAGTAGTAAAGTGCATTTTGAGGACATAATGCTGAGAGTTTTCCTTATTCTGGGAAGGCACACTGGAACAACCACGTTTTCAAGCTCCTCCTAAAGATTGCCAGAGTTGGGGCATGTCTGATGTCTCTGGGAAGTGAGTTCCAGGCTATCGGAAGATCTGTGCATGATGGGTTGCGGAAACAGAGTGTCAACTTCTTCCGTCACGGCTTCAGAAAACTTGTTCATTGTTGGCAGAAATGTATCCAATTATCTGGTGATTATGTTGAAAAGTGAATGGTGGTAGTTAAAGAGCAGATTCTAAGGATTATTTCTGCATTTGATTTATTAAAATATTCCCATCCAAAACAAAGTAACAAAGGTGGATACATAACTTTTCATTCAACCCTCATGTGTGTGTGTGCCATTTATTATTATTATTATTATTATTATTATTATTATAACTTTATTTGTACCCCGCTAGCATCTCCCAAGGGATTCGATGCGGCTTACAACGGGCCGAGGCCCACACAATACAACAATACAACAATACAGTACCTAGCAAATAAAACAGTTAAGCAAAAACAATAACAAAAGCAGTACAACAAGACATTATTAAAACTGAGCCGGCCAGAGTAGGGGTACAGGATTAAAAGTGCTGATGTGTCGGAGGGATATGGGATTATAGTATAAGTGTGGTGTGCGGTGATCTTGGTTCTAACTAAAGTGCTTCTGGGATTTGGTACTGGGGTTCCTAGTCTGAAAAGGCACATTGGAACAGCCAGGTTTTCAAATTCTTCCTGAAGACTGCCAATGTAGGGGCTTGTCTGAGGTCTTTCGGGGGGGCATTCCAGAGGCGGGGGGCCACCACAGAGAAGGCCCTGTCTCGTGTCCCCACCAAGCGCGCTTGTGACGCGGGTGGGATCACGAGCAGGGTCTCTCCAG
This sequence comes from Anolis sagrei, assembly GCF_037176765.1. NCBI lineage: Eukaryota > Metazoa > Chordata > Lepidosauria > Squamata > Anolidae > Anolis > Anolis sagrei. The sequence continues at coordinate 101,923,055 of NC_090025.1, read as the reverse complement.
ATGACCGGAGTGAGCGTGTGGGTTCGTAGACAACGATACGGTCACGCAGGTAGGGTACAAATATTTGAATAAAATAAATAAAATATCAATAACTGTTCTGAATAAGGAACCCAACAGAGAAACTGGTAAATATAGCATTCTTCCCAAACCCAAACTGGTATCCTGAGATTGCATATGTTTTTAAAAGTAGGCATTCCAACTATCAGTCCTTGACCAAAGAAAAATGAGGCTGGAGCCAGGCCTTACTGCTTCTGCTTCACAGCTGACACTTAAAAAGCATATATTCTCAGTTTCTATGTGTATTTAACTGAAGCAGAATATGTGTATTTACGAAGTCTGTGTATGACAGCAATGTGTATTTATCCCAAAATAAAATGAGCTCATCACTCAGCTGCTTTGATGGGTCCACATGACTGGATTCACAACACAACCACTGCACCCATATGTTAATCCACATCAAAGGAAAATGGGATTTTCTCTGGAGCTTCCTGGAGTGATCCTGTCATCTCAGAGCCACTGACAACAAGATCCAGTCTGATCCATCATCCACACTGCCAACAAATCCTCCACTGTATTGCTGCCAGCAAGCAGCCCTCTCTGGAACTTCTGGAGATGTCACAGTTCTGATGGTGTCATTGTACTGTAACGCCCTCTACATTGGCCTTCCTCTGTCGGTGATCCAGAAGCTCAAGTTGGTACAAAATGCAGCTGCTCGATTTCTTGCGGGAATTCCGGTGAGATGCCACATAACACCAATCTTACTACAGCTGCATTGGTTACCAATTGAGCACCGGAACACTTTCAAAGTGATGGTACTTATTTATTTCAGTCATTTCTACCCCGCCTTTCTCACCCCTAGGGGGGACTCAAGGCGGCTTGCATCCAGCACAATTCAATGCCCACAATTACAATAAAATACAATAACAATAACACAGTAGATTAAAAACAGACAATTAATACAGTACAATATAATACAATACAATATCAACTAAAACCGCTCTAAAGCCCGCGTTCATCATGTTCTAAAATCCGTCAGTCCGTTTAGCATTGCCATAGTCCTTTCCAACTCTAGTCATCATTACCTTGTTACCCTGCCAGACTACCCAAATGCCTGGTCCCATATCCATGTCTTCAGCTTTCTCCTGAAGGAGAGGAGGGATGTTGACAACCTAATTTCCCCGGGGAGTGAATTCCACAGGCGAGGGGCCACCACTGAGAAGGCCCTGTCTCTCGTCCCCACCAGCCTCACTTGTGATAAAGGTGGGGCCGGTAGCAGGGCCTCCCCAGAAGATCTTAAACTCCGTGGTGGGACATAGGAGATACGTTCGGACAAGTACACTGGGCCGGATCCGTAGAGGGTTTTAAAGGTCAAAACCAGCACTTTGAATTGTGCTCGGAACTGGATCGGCAGCCAGTGGAGCTGACGTAGCAGAAGAGTGGTGTGCTTACCTTTAAGGCCTTGCATGGTCTGGAGCTGATGTACCTGAGGGACTGCCTCACCCCCTACCAACCCCAGAGATCCCTCCGTTCTGAGGACCAAGACTTATTGGAAATTCCCAGTGTCAAGACCTTGTATCTAACAGCAACCAGACACAGAGCCTTTACAGCAGTGGCACCATCACTCTGGAATACTCTGCCACCTGAAGTCCATGCCTTGCGGGACCTATCAGCTTTCTGCAAGGCATGTAAGACATATCTGTTTCAACAGTCTTTTGATCTTTGATATTGTTGTTTTTAAATTGTTTTAAATTGTTTTTAAATTGTGTTAGATTTTAGCCTGTTCTTGTAAGCCACTCCGAGCCCCAGGGGAGTGGCAGCATATAAGTTTGAATAATAAAAAAATAAAATAAAATAAATGTTGGGCACCTAGTCATGTCACCAGAAATGCAATATCGCCAGCAAGCCTTTAGGAGAGAGCTGCTTGCTGGTAGTGTCATTGCAGTGGCGCTATTGTGGGACTGCATCTAAGCAGATCTGAGACACGTTACGCTGGATTTTCCCAGTAAGTCTCCTAAAAGTTATTTTTTATTTCCTTTTCACTAATGGTTGGTTTTCTCTTTTCATGCAGCCCTTTAAAGCAAAGACTGAACATGCTGCTTGCTGATGACATGGATGACAGTGCTGCTCCTACCCCAACATCTGGACTACAACCCCAGAGCCACCAAGCAGAAATGTCTAAACCTCTACCAAGCAGTGCAGTGGGTAGACCTGAGCTTGAGAAAAATACAACAGCCTCACGATATGAGCTAATGCCAGGAGAAATCATGGCAGCCAGCCTGCTTCTGGGGGCATTGTGGTTATTCTCTGTCCTTGGAAACTCCCTTGTTTGCCTGGTGATCCACAGGAGCAGAAGAACTCAGTCTACCACCAATTATTTTGTGGTCTCCATGGCCTGTGCGGATTTACTCATTAGTATCGGGAGCATGCCATTTGTGCTTCTTCAGTTAACCTCTGATGGGTGGATGCTTGGGAGCGTGATGTGCAAGCTAGTAAGATATTTTCAGTATCTTACACCTGGTGTCCAGATTTATGTCTTGCTCTCCATCTGCGTGGACAGATTCTATACTATTGTCTACCCATTGAGTTTCAAGGTGTCTCGAGAGAAAGCCAAGAAAATGATTGCAGCATCTTGGATCTTCGATGCTGCACTGGTGTCTCCAGCTTTCTTTTTCTTTGGGTCAAGTTGGGACAGTCATTGCAGCTTTTTCCCACCACATTCTTGGGATGGGGCAATTTACAGCGTCATCCACTTATTCGTGGCTTTTTTAATTCCATCTGTTCTCATCATTCTGTTTTACCAAAAGATAATCAAATATATTTGGAGGATAGGCACAGATGGCAGAACAGTGCGGAGGACAATGAACATTGTTCCAAGGACAAAGGTGAAGACCATCAAGATGTTTCTCATGTTGAATTTATTTTTCCTGCTTTCGTGGCTACCATTTTATGTGGTTCAACTTTGGCATCCGCCTGAGACAGACTACCGAAAGAGCTCGTTGGTTTTCATGTTGGTAACTTGGATATCCTTTAGTTCCTCGGCCTCAAAGCCTACCTTGTACTCTGTGTATAATGCCAATTTCAGGAGAGGGATGAAGGAGACCTTCTGCATGTCCTCCATGAAATGCTACCGAAGCAATGCATATACCATCACTACAAGTTCAAAGATAGCAAAAAGAAATTACATTGGAATCTCAGAACTACCTGTGCCAGCCAAAACTGTTTCCAAAGGCACCATATATGATTCATTTGATAGAGAAGCAAAAGAGAAAAAGTTGGCCTGGCCCATAAATTCCAACCCTCCAAACACATTTGTTTAATTATTTGAGTCCACGCATTACAACAAATATTCCTCTCAGTCAGATCAAAGGACCTTACCCATCTTTTTGGATGGATCTGATTTATGTGGGATGGGATCTCTATATAATATAGAAGGATGAATAAATATTTTATTTTGTTATTAATGTTCTTTTTTACTGGAGTTTTTAAAAAATAAGTATGATGTGTTATCCTCTTTGTAAACATGGGCAATCATATCAAACTTTTGTGCTCTCTGCATTTAATTTTATTTTGTAAAAACCGATGAGCAACTACGATCAAGCCATTATGTCAAAAAGAAGACAGTAGACCCACCAAGAATATTGCAGCATGCCAATTATTTCTGCAAAGTTGGAAAACTGAATGTATAAAAATGTTCTGATTTAACAGGGGCAGACTATTTTATCTAGTAAAACATTCCTTGGGCTGTATTGTGTTTTTTGGGGGGGATATATTGGAAATGCCTTTGAAAATGTCAGCGGTGTGTACACACATGTATTACAGCAGTTTGGATTTCAGACCCTTTCCTGAGATCCCATGTTCAAGTTAAAGGAAGACTGGGTGCATCCTGAGTGTAGTGGGGAAGCATGTGAATACGCACATATGACTGTGAAACGGTAGGAAGAAATGCTTTGTTTTCCTCCCTGCTATAGCCACTTGTGTTAATAAATGTTCCTGATTGTATTTGATGAATAGATACAACCAGATCTATGAGAAGTGGAAATATTAAATACAACATTTTTAAGGAACTCTGATCGTTAGTTTACTAACGTGGTCCAGATCAGGGCAGCATATGAGCACTGCATGTGGCTTGCCACAGCATATTTCAAAATTCTGGGAGGTCTGGAGCAGAGTGTTCAGAGTTGATGGTTCGATGGTGGTAACAATGCGGACAGGGACATGAGAAATACAAGCTCTAATCCCCACTCAGCCATGAACCTTACTAGGTGGCTTTGGGTCAGTCTTTGATTCTTGGTCTAAATCTCCACAAAGAGTTGTTGCAAAAATAGAAGAAAGAGGCATGTAAGCTGCATCCAACTTGTTGGAGGAAAAAGAAAGGTATAAGCAGGGTGGCTCATCCATTATGCGAAGTAAGTGGTCACAGAACACGTTTTTTGCCAGGGGCGCAGAGGCGCCTCTGTAAATGCCCCTCGACAGTCACTTGAGGAGCACCTCCTCAGCTCACAACAGCCCTAGCAGTCGGGGGAGAGCCTCGGCTTTCTTGCCTCGCTGCCGGGCGATCCTCTTCCCAAAGGGGCCGGGCCCTTGAGCCCCGCCTAGCCCCTCTCATTCCTGCTCCACCCGGCCACTGGGTGCGCGAGCAGAGCCGGCGCTCGATCCCTTCCCCATGACCGGCTTCCTTTCCCAATCCCCTGGCGCTCCACCCGCCTCCTCTCCTCTCCCCAAACTTTGGGTGGGCCAAGGGGTGGAGCCGCCGTGCCTGGCCCGCTTCGGCCCCAGCGTGCGCACCAAAAGTCGCCTCTTCTCCTGACTTTCTCTTCAGCCATTGGGGCCAAGAGAGAGAGAGAGAGAGAGCCCCTCCGGCTGGAGGTATCTCCCATCTCCGCTCCCTCCTTTGTTTTTGCACCTATCTTCAGGAAAGGTGGGCATCTCCACCTCTCTCTCTCTGTCCCAATGGCTGAGGAGAAAGTCAGGAGAAGAGGTGACTTTTGGTGCACACGCCGGGGTCTTCAGGCATGCCTCCGGACCCAAAGCGGGCCAGGCAAGGGAGCAAATGCGGCAAGTGTAGTTACTGGGATGTATAGTTCACCTACAATCAAAGAGCATTCTGAACTCCACCAATGATGGAATTGAACCAAATATGGCACACAGAACTCCCATGACAAACAGAAAATATATATCAATGATTGGTTGGGGGGGGGGGGGCGCTTCTATGGCAAGCACCCTCAGAGGTAGTGAGGTCTGTTGGAAGTAGGAAAATTGGTTTATATATCTGTGGAATGACCAGAGTGGGACAAAGGACTTTTGTCTGCTGGAGCTAGGTGTGAATGTTTCAACTGACCACCTTGATTAGCATTTAATGGCTTGGAAGTGCCTGGGGGGGATCTTTTGTTGAGAGTGATTTTATGTGCCTGATTGTTTACTCTCTGTTGTTTCGCTGTTGTAATTTTTGAGTTTTTTAATACTGGTAGCCAGATTTTGTTCATTTTCATGGTTTCTTCCTTTCTGTTGAAATTGTCCACATGCTTGTGGATTTCAATGGCTTCTCTGTGTAGTCTGACCTGGTGGTTGTGAGAGTGGTCCAGCATTTCTGTGTTCTCAAATAATATGCTGTGTCCAGGCTGGTTCATCAGGTGCTCTGCTATGGCTGACTTCTCTGGTTGAAGAAGTCTGCAGTGCCTTTCATGTTCCTTGATTCGTGTATGGGCAATGCTGCGTTTGGTGGTCCCTATGTAGACTTGTTCTATAGTTTTAACTCTCTGAGCCATTTACATTTCTCTCTCCTCCCAGAAGAGGGTGCTGTTGGCATTAAGCCGTTGTGAGCAGCTGTTCATGTCAGTTGCATCTGTCAGTTGATCAAATATCACCTTTCATTTCAAAATTCAAAGATATCCAAAGGCAGACACAACTGTAAATGTGTAATCCTACCACGTTACAAAAACATTGTGTGCAGGGAGAGGTAACTGATGATGTTCCATAACAATCCCCAGATTATTAACACCCTGCAGATGAACTCAGCTGCTAGCCAAAATAAGAACGGTCTGTCTGCATTTGACATTAAATGTATGGCCTTCAGGTGGTGTGTGAATCCAGAACTATTTTGAATCAAGCCCATAGGCTTATAACCTGGTCCATGTCTGTTTCAGTGTTGTCAACCCTCTCCACACTCCTTCCAATTAGCAAGGAGGAGAAGGTACCCTTCCTTGGCTTCCTTTCCTCATTTCTGTCATGTGTCCTTGTACATGCCATACTATTATTACTGCCAGCCTGCTACCCAACATCGACTGTGAACTTCTTCTGTCCATAAATTCAGAAGTAGGCAAGAGAGGCAGCAAGCAATCTTGGGAAGGAAGGAAGCAATATTTCTGGAAAGTGTTCTTTTAGATTCCACAAGAGAAAACATCTTGTCTTTTGCAGAATCTCTTTCAGACATCCTTTTTGTTTGGAGCTGAATCATAGAATCATAGAATCAAAGAGTTGGAAGAGACCTCATGGACCATCCAGTCCAACCCCCTGCCAAGAAGCAGGAATATTGCATTCAAATCACCCCTGACAGATGGCCATCCAGCCTCTGTTTAAAAGCTTCCAAAGAAGGAGCCTCCACCACACTCCGGGGCAGAGAGTTCCACTGCTGAATGGCTCTCACAGTCAGGAAGTTCTTCCTCATGTTCAGATGGAATCTACTGTATTGTAGTTTGAAGCCATTCTTCCGTGTCCTAGTCTCCACGGAAGCAAAAAATTTATTTATTATTATTTATTTTGAGGTTTTATATACCGATTCTCTCACCTTCAAAGAGGGATTCCAACCGGTTCACAACATGTGTTAACATACAAAAAATATACAATAACAACACAATGCCACTTCATTACACGATTAAAATATCAGCACCATACACATTAAAACATTATCATCCCAGTTAAAAGAGCTTGCTCCCTCCTCCCTGTGGCTTGCTCTCACATATTTATACATGGCTATCATATCCCCTCTCAGCCTTCTCTTCTTCAGGCTAAACATGCCCAGCTCCTTAAGCCGCTCCTCATAGGGCTTGTTCTCCAGACCCTTGATCATTTTAGTCGCTCTCCTCTGGACACATTCCAGCTTGTCAATATCTCTCTTGAATTGTGGTGCCCAGAATTGGACACAATATTCCAGGTGTGGTCTAACCAAAGCGGAATAGAGCATGGGGAGCATGACTTCCCTAGATCTAGACATTATGCTCCTAGTGATGCAGGCCAAAATCCCATTGGCTTTTTTTGCCGCCACATCACATTGCTGGCTCATGTTTAACTTGTTGTCCACGAGGACTCCAAGATCTTTTTCACACGTACTGCTCTCGAGCCAGGCATCCCCCATTCTGTATCTTTGCATTTCGTTTTTCCTGCCAAAGTGGAGTATCTTGCATTTGTCACTGTTGAACTTCATTTTGTTAATTTTGGCCCATCTCTCTAATCTGTCAAGATCGTTTTGAATTCTGCATCCTGTCCTCTGGAGTATTGGTTATCCCTCCCAATTTGGTGTTGTCTGCAAACTTGATGATCCTGCCTTCTAACCCTTCATCTAAGTCATTAATAAAGATGTTGAACAGGACCGGGGCCAGGACGGAACCCTGCGGTCCGGCTTCAGTTCAGCTTCAGATGACAAGAAAACATGCTTTTGTTTTGTTTTAGAAAACAAATGCAGCTCAATGTGGGCCTGCAATTCTGGGATCTGTTACGGCTTCGATTTCATAAATGTTGCATGGTCTTGGGACTAAAATACCCACCTTGCCAGAACATGGGCTCTGTAAATGTTGTCAGACTACAAATCCCATCAGTTCTTCACCACTGGTTATGTTGATTTCCATCAAATCATTTATTTTGGTCATAGACCAGCAGAGAAAATAGAAGTCACTTTTCATACAAATTTGGTACGTTTAGTACATCTATATAAATAAAAATGTAATGGTCGTTTGTGGGATTAACATAACTCAAAAACCACTGGACGAATTGCCGCCAAATTTGGACACAAGACAACTACTCACCCAAGGAGTGACCACCACTCAAAAAAATGATTTTGTCATTTGCAAGTTGTAGTTGCTGGGATTTATAGTTCACCTACAATCAAAGAACATTCTGAACCCCACCAACGATGGAATTGAACCAAACTTGGCAAACAGTTCTCCCATGACCAACAGAAAATACTGGAAGGGTTTGGTGGGCAGTGTCCTTTGGTTTTGGAGTTGTAGTTCACCTACATCCAGAGATCACTGTGGACTCAAACAATGATGGATCTGGACCAAACTCTACAAGAATATTCAATATGCCCAAATGTGAACACTGGTGGAGTTTGGGGGAAATAGAATCTTGACATTTGGGAGTTGTAGTTGCTGGGATTTATAGTTCACCTACAGTCAAAGAGCATTCTAAACCCCACCAACGATAGAATTGGGCCAAACCTCCCACACAGAACCCCCATGTGGGCCACAGCAACGCATGGCAGAGGATGGCTAGTTAAATATATATATATATATATAAATACTGAAGCACAATAGGGATGAGGGAGTGGAAGGGGAAACAGGGTAAAAACATACAATCCACAGGTCCATCAGCAAATTATAGATTCAGGGAAGATTATTATTGGACACACCGTTGACTTTTGGGACTAGTCATTCCCTGATGGATTTTGTATGCTGCTGCACAGAACTTTGAAACATTGTAGGTTGTTGCTGAATTGGTATCTGCAAGTAGCATGGAGGTATAAAATTGTCCTGAATGGCCAGGGTGCTTGTATATCAGAGGTAAGATAAGCCTGGCGTGGATAACCCCGTAGAGCAGGCACTGAAGGAGCACATGTTCTATTGTTTCTACATGACCCGAGTCACAGGGGCAGAGTCTCTCTGGGAAAGGGATCTTCCGATAGCGGTCTGCCAGTACAGCTGATGGGAGAGCGTGGCATCGAGCCAGGGTGAAAGCCCTTCGATGAATAGGAACCTCTAAGTTTGTTAAATATGCCATAGGGGAGGCAAGACATCTGCTGTCTTCATTGATAAGGAAGGTTGGAACAGAAGGCAGATCTAGTTGGCACTCTGTGTATGGTTTGTGAATTGTAGTCCATGGTCCTAGTTATAGAGTTTGCAGTTTTGGAGGAGCTTGGAAGTTGTCAAAGGGAAGACATGATGGGAGAAGCTGCTGTTACATGCTCCCCATTATTGCAGGCCATCTCACACTCACGTTATTTCTACTGCTGCATATCCTGGTCAAGGGAACCAAACAGCCCTGCTCCCCAAATGCAAAACCCATTAGAGTTGGGTTTTTCTGCTTTTAGCTACACAGTTCAAACCAGCAAATATTTGCCCGGGAGTAAATTCCACTGACCCAGATAAACACCTGGAATTAGCCTATTGGCTGCATTGACCTCTGTTGTTCTTATTCTCAAACAAACATGCCCAAGGTCAGACTAAGCTTCTCTGTAGATCACCAATACCACATTGGGGATCAGTGTTCCTTTTTTGCAGGGGTGGACAAACTCCAGAGCCAGAGGGTATTCTTCTGTCCACAGAATTCATTAGGTGGCTACATTTTAACCGATTTTATTGCATTTTAATGTGTTTTTACTGTTGTTGACCTGTTTATGTTAATTGTTGTGCTTTAACTGTTTCTTTGTCGGCATCTAATAACTGCCAATTGTAAGTCGCCCTGAGTCCTCTTTTGGGGGTTGAGATGGACGGGATACAAATGCTCTAAATAAATACATACGTACATACATTGAATCCTCTAAATTAGTGGTTCCCAACCTGTGGGTCCCCAGATGTTTTGGCCTTCAACTTCCAGAAATCCTAACAGCTGGTGAACTGGCCCATCTTCCTCCAATACTCACATCAACTGCCACTTCACTAGAAACATTCCCAAGCCTTTTCTGAATTTCAGCAACAATACATTCTTTGCTCAAGAACACATGACTGATTTTTTTAAGTTCCTAGTTCATATCCAGCTCTGTCACTCATTTCCACCTGCTACTAAGGGGGCTGTTCAAATCCTGAACCGATGCTTGGCCACTGTAACGGACTGGATGAGAGCGAACAAATTGAAACTTAATCCAGACAAGACAGAGGTCCTACTGGTCAGTTAAAAGGCCAAACAGGGCATAGGGTTACAGCCTGTACTTGACGGGGTTACACTCCCCCTGAAGGCGCAGGTTCGCAGCTTGGGAGTGATCCTGGACTCATCGCTGAGTCTGGAACCCCAGGTCTCAGCGGTGGCTGGGAGAGCTTTTGCACAGCTGCGCCTGTTCCTTGGCAAGCCTGACTTGGCCACAGTGGTCCACGCTTTTGTTACATCCCGAATAGACTACTGCAGTGCACTCTATGTAGGATTGCCTCTGAAGACTGCCCGGAAGCTCCAAATAGTCCAACGTTCGGCAGCCAGGCTGCTCACCAGGGCTGGGTACAGGGAGCGCACAAGCCCTTATTACACCAACTCCACTGGCAGCCTATTAGCTTCCAAGCTCAATTCAAAGTGCTGGCTTTGGCCTATAAAGCCCTTAACGGTTCTGGCCCAGTTTACTTGTCCAAACGTATTTCCCGCTACGCTCCACCTAGGGCCTAAGATCATCTGAGAAGACCCTGCTCGTTATCTCCCCATTGTCGCAATCGCGTTTGGTGGGGACAAGAGACAGGGCCTTTTCTGTGGTGGCCCCTTGGCTATGGAACTCCCTCTCGAGTAAAATTGGATCGGCTGCATCCCTCTTGTCCTTCCAGAAACAAGAAAAATCCTGGCTATGGGATCAGGCTTTTGGAGAGTAGGCTAACTTGCTAACATGCTTACCTATATAGAACTGATGGATGTCCCTGTTTAAATCGATGACCGCTGATTGACTGTTGTCTGTTTTTATACTGCTTTTATATTGTTCATATGGTTTTATACTGTCTATACTGCTTATATTGCTGTTTTATTATATTGTTCTTAAATTGTATATTCATGTTTTGATGTGGGCGCTGATTTGTTAGCCATCCTGAGGAGGTTGAGATAGGACAGAATAGAAAAGCCCTAAATAAACAATTAATAAATAAAATATCCATGGTTACGCAACACCCAGAAATATGGAAATTGCATTAGTTATGCAGTAAGATTTACTCAATCACATCTGGATTGATAATTTCAGAGAAAATGACACATAGGGATTATTTTCAGTACAATCTTTATAGTTGCCATGAAAATAATGAAGGGACACACAGTGTGTTCTGTGCTATACACTACTGTGGCTAACCTTCCAAGACATATTTAAAGCATTGCTATAGATCAAGGGTCCTCAAACGTTTTAAACAGAGGGGCCAGGTCACAGTCTCTCAAACTGTTAGAGGGCCGAATTATAATTTGAAAAAAGCATGAATGAATTCCTATGCACACTGCACATATCTTATTTGTAGTGCAAAAAAACACTTTAAAACAATACAATAAAATGAAGAACAATTTTAACAAATATAAACCTATTAGTATTTCAATGGGAAGTGTGAGCCTGCTTTTGGCTGATGAGGTAGGATTGTAGTTGTTGTTGTGTGCTTTCAAGTCGTTTCTAAATCTGAAACGACTTGAAAGCATGTAACAACAACAATAATCCTATCTCATCAGCCAAAAGCAGGCCTATACTTCCCATTGAAATACTAATAGGTTGACCCCGAGCGAGGGCCGGGTAAATGACCTTGGAGGGCCATATCCGGCCCTCGGGCCTTAGTTTGAGGACCCCTGCTATAGATGTTTAAAGAACTCAGAGTAAGTGCTGAAGAAAAATCATGTAGTGCAGTGGTTCTCAACTTGTGAGTCCCCAAATGTTTTGGCCTTCAACTCTCCACTCATGACCTTTCAAAACAGTGGGATCTTGTGCAGCACTAGTTCCGGATCTCTCTGATGATGAGCACACCAAAAGTGTCAATGAAGGTCTGCATGGAAGCTAAAACCCATACAAAATTTAGAATTTTAGAAAATGTTATGCCATCCTTTAATAAGCCATGGCTCACTGGAGAGAAAGAAAGAATGTGGAAGCTCATGTAAACGAGAACACCCTGCATTCACAAAGAGAATGCCTACATATGGTTCTGCAGGAAACTGGGGAAATTATTCTTTGCAAGTACAGTGTGAAGTGTAGCTCTTATTTTTGAGAGAAAATGTACATGTGAAGGAACACACTGTTCTATCAGAAACATTAACAGAAGCCACATCTACAAATACAGTGAACTGAATTGGCAGAATGACCGTAATTCTAGATGGAGGGTACTGTTCCCAAATGGTTCTCTTTATTTAGACACAAAACATCCAAATACAGGCACTCTAGCATCAGAGACAGGGGAAGAGTTCAATTTAACCCCAGCATTCAGCAATGCAATTTCACACAGAAGGACACAAAGCATGATCTTAAGTATCTGCAAAAGGCCTTTAATATTGTCTCAAATGCCAGGTGAAGAGGACCTGTCTAGAAGTACTACATGAGTGCACAGCAGAACTGATACTAGAAGGAAGGATTTCTTTACCCACAGGCCATATATTAGCTGTTAAGATAAAGGAGGTAATGGCAATCATATATTTGAAGTTTATGCTGAAATACAGCAATTAGCATCACAACATATACCACAAATATAAGCATGACAGCTTCGGTGTCAATATCAAACAAATGAGATCCGAATTAATTTTATGTCTTTTCTAAATTGCACTACTATGAGTGAACAAATAAAACCTAAGTCATAAAGCCTAAAAGCAATTACTATACAAGGTTAAATATTTACTTCCCTATTAACAGCAAATATAAATACACACAAACATATATACATTGCAATATATGAAAATAATATGGTCTTAAAAGTCACACATTTAATCCTACCAGTCTGATATCACATTATTTTGGTCATCCAACAATCATGTTCTTTGCAACATAATCACTGTAATCATTCAGTGCAAAGTGTTACATTCAAAGAAAGACCATACATCACTGTTTTATTTTTAGGAACTTTAGCTTAGAAGTATGAAGATGAGTCTTAGATTATTAATCTTCACCCTGAAAAAAAAGTTGAAAATACTCTTAGTTATTTAAAATTTCAGCCTGTCAACCAAAACATACTCTAAAATACAAGGTGTTTCAAAATGATGGACCCAATTCAAAGCAGTATACAGGCAGTCCTCAAGTTACAAACAAGATAGGTTCTGCAAGTTGGTTCTTAAGCTGAATTTGTATGTAAGTCTGAACAGGTACAATTTTTAAATGTAATTCCAGCCAAAAATATTTTTCTTTTGGTTTTTGATAGAATAAGGAAGAGTTGACATCTCTGTGGTGTTTGTTTTGCTCTCTGTGCTCATGTTCAGAAGATTTCACCTCATTTTCCTCAAAGGACCAAGGCAGAGACATCCCCAGCTCATCCCCTGTTTGGGTATCAGCCAGTACGTCAACAACTTAAATTGAGAAATAGTTTTCTAAGATCTACAGAGACAATCGCTGGAACACCTCAGCAAGCGAGAGTCCAAAAGTGGCAGGCTCAAACCCAGAACCTCAACCAATGGCTGATACCAAATGAGAGACTCCCCCCTGGGCACACAGAGGACTGGGCGACTTGGAAGGCGCTGAACAGACTGTGCTCTGGCACCACAAGATGCAGAGCCAACCTTCAGAAATGGGGCTACAAAGTGGAATCCTCGACATACGAGTGTAGAGAAGAGCAAACCACTAACCACCTGCTGCAATGCAACCACATGCACGATGGAGGACCTTCTTGCAGCAACACCAGAAGCACTCCAAGTGGCCAGATACTGGTCGAAGGACATTTAATCAACTACCAAACTCACAAATTTTGTATTTTGTCTGTTTGTTTGCTTTGTTCTATAAGAAATGTAATTATTTATCGCGTCATCAGCAACCATACCATTGTATTACATTTCTAACAGAACAAAACAAACAAACAGATTAAAAAAGCACAAATTTTGCAAACTTGAAATGTAATATAATCGACTGGTTGCCCTGACACGACAAATAAAAAACCTCATTTTCTGTCCCTGTGATCATTGGATTTTGAAAAAAAAAACTTGTAGTGGAAACAAGGATTGGTGATAAGGCTTCAGTGGAGACACCTTTTCCCCATGATAACTTTTCCAGGAGTGAATTTCCCTTCCAAGATGTAGATTTATCTCACTTCCTGTTACTTCACCCCATTCTTAACTATGAGTTGTTTGTAAGTCGGATGTTTATAACTTAGAGACTGCCTGTATTTCATGATGGCGACATGCTACAATTACACAAACAGGTAAACTTGGTTTTTAATATTATCAAGTTTTGCTAACCATTTTGAGCCAGAAACTAATCTAAAACATTATTCCGCAAACAGCCCAATTGGCCTTATGTTGTGGGATTGCCATCTTGCAAAGAACTGAGGCTAGGGGCTGTTTGTACACTGGGAGAGACATCTAGTGGTGATCATTTGCAACTTTCCACTCTTTCAAGGGATAAGTTTCATTCATGGTTGCAGAAATATACCAATTTCAAAGAAGAACCATCTTTTTGAAACACTGTACACTTACTATAAGAAACTTTGTATTATACTATATACTTGTGTACAGTATCTCTATAACTGTTAACACTGAAGGCTGACACTGTCAATTCTATTACTTCCATATTATTCTAATTTTATTGGTTACACATAATTATTGTAATGTTAATTATTTTTTATTGAAATAAAAACAAAACCTATATTTGAATGTACAAACAAACAAACAAAATAAAATTAAAAATACTTTTTTTAGAATTACTTTCCACATTTTCTTTCCCCACATATTCCTTTTCCTTTCTTTTTTGTTGTTGTTGGGTAATTAATAACTGTCCCATTACACCTGCAACTTAAAGCTATTGTCCTCCCAACCCTGCTATACGCCTGCGAGACATGGACTGTCTATAGACGTCACATGCAACTCCTGGAACGATTCCATCAGCGCTGCCTCTGGAAAATCTTGCAAATCTCTTGGGAAGACAGGTGGACAAACGTCAGCGTGCTGGGAGAAGCAAAGATCACCAGCATTGAAGCGATGGTCCGCCGCCATCAGCTCCGCTGGACCAGCCACGTTGTCCGGATGTCCAACCACTGTCTCCCAAAGCAGTTGCTCTACTCCGAACTCGAAAACAGAATGTTGGTGGATAGGAAAAGAGATTTAAAGATGGGCTCAAAGCCAACCTTAAAACTCTGGCATAGACACTGAGAACTGGGAAGCCCTGGCCCTTGACCACTCCAGCTGGAGGTCAGCTGTGACCAGCAGTGCTGCAGAATTTGAAGAGGCACAAATAGAGGCGAAAGAGAGAAGCGTGCCAAGAGGAAGGCACACCAAGCCAACTCTGACCGAGACCGTCTTCCACCTGGAAACCAATGCCCTCACTGCGGGAGGAGATGAAGATCAAGAATAGGGCTCTACAGTCACCTACGGACCCACCAGAACACTGATCCTGGAAGACTATCCTACTCGGACAACGAGTGATCGCGTAAGTAAGTAAGTAAGCAAGGCAGCTTGGGAAAACAAAGCAGTAACTCTCTTGGGAATGACTATTAGGGCTGCCACTACTACTATTGCCATGTTCTTTGTCCTCTCCTGTCCTACTGTAACCAGGAGGTTACAGTCAGCAGTAACTGAGAGAGAGAAAGAAGCAACGGAACCACTCCTTGCCAGCAATTTGTGGTATTATTTTGGTAGCAAATTGCACTACTATAAAATCATGCAGTTGGCTTTCAACGGCATTTTTTTAAAACCTGAGACTGGAGGAAGATTCAGGGACTACAAGAAAGCAGACTACGGGCTACATGCAGCCTACAAATAACATTTCCCCCATCCTTTTTTAGAGTCATCCCACTGATAATATGTTTTCTTGTGGTCAATTTACTGGTAGTCCCTTCCTTTCGCTACAGCTGAGTGGTAGCCACAGTCCGATCGCTACAGCTGAGTGGTAGCCAAATCCATAGTAGCCCGATCAAGGTACACTCGTGTTCTGAAAGCCCAAGTGTTCACTGAAGGATATCTGACCAGATGTTCTTGTTCAACCTAATATCCAACAGGGCTATTCTAAGTATAGAGGAATATAATAACTTTTCTTGTGCCTTATTATTCAGTTGATTTTATAGCTGCAGTCTTATTGCTATGCCTGCTGACTACAAGAGCCACCATATGTTCAAATCTCTTTTCCTCGTTCACCCTTTAATGATTTGATTACAAGGCTTAAGTTAGTGCTTGTTCTTGGAAAGTACCTACTGTTTCAGGAACATAGAAACTCATTCAACCAGCTGCTTTTACTGTTCTTCATTATCCTTACTTTGTTAAAACATGCCAAAATCAGAAACTTACAGGAACTGTGACTGTTGGCATCTGCCTTCACAACTTTGGAATTCCTGGCTGAGTTCTGTTGGGGTTTACTTTGTTCTTCTCCACTAAGCAGAGCTTTAATTTCAGAAGGGATTTTTCCTTGGTCCATTGCCATGCACCACTGTTTGTACTGAAATACAGAAAGACACAAATAAAACTGGATCACAGAAAGTAAATTCCACATTAAACCTAACATAAGTCATTTGTGTGAAGAAGCTTATGGTAACTGCCAACACCCAGACACCTAAAAAGTGGTAGCTGTTGTAGACATGGAGGGCGAAAACAGCACAAATGTATATTAGAGCTATGCTCTTGAATATAATACCTAGATATGACATTAGTTTGGAGGTGGTAAAATCATAGAAGCTGTTGCACTCTAGCACTGCTTGTGCCGTACAGAGTCCAGTAATGCTCTCTAGAAATATTTATTAAGGAAAGGCATGAGTCAGAACTGGAAACTTAAATCATGAACTTGAGATAAGTGCCAGGAAAATAATCCTTTAGTAACACAGTCTCCTCTTAGAGGCTTGAAGCCAAACTACATAATTTAAGCCCGTCCGGACACCCATAACATCATGCCGAACACACCTGGACTTCAAGGACTTTTCGCGGATTCTGTGAGAATGTCTAGTGTGTCTGTTTTTACTCCCTCTGCTCTCAGGCTTAATCTAGTTTCCTGGGAAAACTTCCCATTAGCCCAAGGACTTTCACTTTCTCCTCTTGCTTGGGAACCAGCACTGGAATCCAAAACATCTGCCTGCAATTCTCTCCAATCACACACAGACTCCTCATTTTGAAACCCAACATCCCCTCCATCCTCTGACAAATCCTTGAACACTTGCTGTGCTACAACAGAAGCCTACTTGCCAGGCTGCACCTTTCAACATTTTTACCCCTTTGCTGGGCAAGCTGGGATGACTTTGCTAGGCAAGCTGGGGATGATGAGAGGTGAAACCCAACAAGGTTGGCCCAGGCATGGGCAAACTTTGGCCTTCCAGGTGTAAGCTGGTTAGGATTTTTGGAAGTTGAAGTCCAAAACATCTAAAGGGCTGATGTTTGCCCATGCCTGAGTTAAGAGGGGAGCCACAAGTTGCAGCCCCGCCAGATATGGTGCTGATGGGAGTTACAGCCAGCCAAATGTGGAGATAATGGGATTTGTAACCAACCATATCTGGATTTTATGAGAGTTGTATCCCATCAGCTCTACAGTTTTATAAAATGTCCCATTATACAGATATCAATTTTCTAATGGGACCATTCACAAAGACAAAAAGTTTAAAAAGTAAGTATTTCTAATAAATAGCATTACAAAATGCTTAACCTGGACAGTGGTAGGTATACATACTACCGTGTTTCTCAAACTCTGCTCCTCCGGGTGTTTTGGATGTCAGCTCCCGGAAATCCCAACCAGTTTACTAGCTGTTAGGAATTGTGGGAGCTGAAGTCCGAAACACCTGGAAGAGCAGAGTTTAAGAAACACGGTTCTAGTCTATAAACAGATATGACATGAGAGATTTACAGCACAAATAGTGGAAAATTTATTTATTAACAACATTTATATGCCGCCCTTCTCACCCCAAAGGGGACTCAGAGCAGCTTACAAGAGATATATATACACATACATACAATATATTATATTATTAGCATAGTACAATATCAGTATTAAATATTACTATATTGTACTATACCATTATATTGTAATATTATTAGTAATGCAGTTTTGACAAATTAATCACAATCGGCTTTAAGATATGTAAATAATATGGCTATAGCTCCACAACCACATCTTTTATAGAAGAAAAATATATCCACATCTTTTGGGTATATTGGTAATGGTAACCATCATGTCTATTTTAAAAAAAGGCTCTCTAAATCAGCATTGTTAGAGATATAATTCCACTAATGCTTCCTTAATGACTATGTCTTTGAATTATTTCACAGGACTTCCATTTCAGGAATAAGCAATCACATGAGTAAATTTGGTACTGGAAAGCTGATACTCAGAGATGTGCATGTTCTCTGAATTATGTGCCTGTTTCTCAGAAATTAACTGCCAATGGAAGTAGATTTTTTGCACTCATTGGGATATTAAAAGATTGATATTTGTTATTGGAAATATATTTTTTCCACCGTGGCCCAATGGATATAAAATGCAACAACACTTTCCATTTTTGAAACAATGATGTATAGACAAAATTTACAAATATAGACAATCCCCAAGTTGCTGTCATCTGACTTAACGTACAACTCATAGTTAAGAATGGAGGCGAGACAACAGGAAGTGAGAGGAATCTACCCTTCGAAGTTAAATTCACTTATCATGGGGAAAAGATGTCTTGCACTGAAGCTTTCTCGCCAATCCTTGTTTCCACTACAACCCACATTGTAAAAAAATCCAACTATCACAGGGGCAGAAAGTGGGGTGAATTTGTCTGAACAGGGACACAGACAGCTGAGCAAACACCACAGGGGTGTTAACCCTTTCTATGCTATCCACAGAATGCACTTATTTATATATGTGTGTGTGGCTGCAGTTACACTTAAGAAATGTACCTGTTCTGACTTACAAACAAATTCAACTTAAGAATCAACCTATAGAACCTATCTTGTTTGTAATTTGGGGATTGCCTGTAAAATTATACTGCAACATAGTTGGTTTTATGGAAACGTGTGTTTTCAATTTTCCTTTTGTAAAACTGGAACATTATTTTATATAACTGAAATCTCTTTTCAATGTAAATATTTTGTTTCT
Source organism: Anolis sagrei (assembly GCF_037176765.1). Lineage (NCBI taxonomy): Eukaryota > Metazoa > Chordata > Lepidosauria > Squamata > Anolidae > Anolis > Anolis sagrei. The sequence goes on along the minus strand of NC_090025.1, from coordinate 101,903,950 downwards.
AAAACAGCGTGCTAATCCTGCACTTTTTTAAATTTAAAAAACTACTGCATACCCACTGAATCAATGGAATTTATACTCATTTTGACTCACAATCCAACAATTGATGTAATTGACTGGTTGGGAATAAAAAATACAACACTGTCCATGTCTATCAAATGTGACTTTCAATATTTCATGGGATAATATGACAACCCGGCTAGCTACGTGACAATTGCTCATCCCTAAAAGCTGTCCAGTAAATCTTGAAGTTTCTCACTCCAATTTACAAGGAGTTATGTAGGGTATCAAACAGTTAAATATATCAAAACAATAGTAAGGTTAAAAACAGAAGATTACCATTTCCAGCTCTTCTCTGAGAGCACAGATTGCTCTCTCTCTGCTTGAAACCAGCTCTTCTAGGTACTGATACCTTAGCTTCTTCCTTGCCCTACATTCTCTGGCACTCTGCCGGCTCCTCTCAAGTTTGGCTTTCAAATCTATTTTAGCTGGTTTACGGCCTCGTTTCCCTGGTTTCTTCACTTTGCCACCAGCTACCTAGAAAAATGACAGTTACATGCCACTTAGGAAAGAGAGCAATGAGATTTTCCTGGAGAGATTTGTCAAGTAATTACGTAAAGAGTTCTTCCCCACATGGAAAATGGAGATGTTATACTATAACTTCAGCATTTAATATACAGACTACAAAATCACTTGCTATCTGCCATGTTTGCAATTCAAAATAGTATGTTTAATTCAAGCTGAATTAAAATTCTTGACAAATTACTGACTCAGAGCAAAGATAGAAATGCACATTATTATGTGTTTATGTGAACAGTCCTTGGACAGTTCACATAAACACAGGATTTCAAAAAAACCTGTACAAGATTTGAAGACCAACATCCAGGAAGAATTTGCCAACATAACGTCTGCTATGCTGGCAAGAGTCATGACAAGTGCCAGAAATCGGTTTACTTAGTGTATGGAGAATGGGGGACGTCACCTACCTAATCCGATCTTCAAAACTACGTAGAACAAAACTTTATGTATGTGCCTACATAAAAAAAATCTGATTCATACAATGGGTTTCATTAAGTTTCGAAAAAAGGAAGTTATGCTGCTGCGCCCTGTAGAACAGTGGTTCTCAACCTGGGGTCCCCAGATGTTTTTGGCCTTCAACTCCCAGAAATCCTAACAGCTGGTAAACTGGCTGAGATTTCTGGGAGTTGTAGGCCAAAAACATCTGGGGACCCCAGGTTGAGAACCACTGCTGTAGAATGATAGCTGGGTCCGGAAGCTCTGGGCGTTATGGAGATGCCACAAAGGTGGCTGTGAATAAGGGAAGGGGGGGGGGGGGTGGAGTGAGAGCAGGGAGAGCAAAGGATAGAAAGGAGGGGACAATTAGGGTAAGGGTTAGGGCAAGGTTTAGGGTTTGGGTTAGGGTTACCGTAAGGATTAGGGTTACAGTTAGGGCACGGTTTAGGGTTAGCGTAAGACTTAGGGTATGGTTCAGGGTTAGGGTAAGGCTTTCACCATTAAAGAACTCTTATATTCCTTCTGTATTATCTGACTTTGGCCTGGCTTACATTAGCTAAGTCTCTCTTGCACAAACAGTGCTCCCAAAGGAGCGATGTGGCATCTCCGTAATGCTCAGAGCTTCCAGATCCAGATATCATACTATTACCGAGAAGCCTTACACAAGGATGGTAAAACATCAAAACATCCAGGCATCCCCTGGGGGATGTCCTTGCAGACGGCCAATTCTCTCACACCAGATGCGACTTGCAGTTTATCAAGTTGCTCCTGACAATAAAAAAAAGGATTTTTTTTGTTTTTAAAAAAACATTTATTTAATATACCTACATACCTAGGGTCACATGAAACGTTTCTTGGGCAGAAAGGGTTCTAGAGTGGAAACGTGTTAAGAACCCCGGCGTTAAAAGTACAGCAGCTGAAACACTCTGAACAAGTGCTATGTCCTCAACCTGGGGTCCCCAGATGATTTTGGCCTACAACGCCCAGAAATCCCAGCCAGTTTATTTATTTATTTACTTTACTTCTATACCGCTGTTCTCAGCCCGAAGGCGACTCACTGCGGTTCACAAAGCACAAAACACAGCAAAATTCAACATCAATATAAAACAGTTAATAACCTAGTCCAATACACAATTAATACAAAATTACTATAGTAACCATTCCTAAGAATCTCATCATTAAAAACATGATCCAGGTTCGTTGTCCATTGTTCCATTCCTATGTCGTTACCAGTCTTTGTACCAATCATTCAAATGCCTGCGCAAATAACCAGGTCTTTACTCTTTTGCGGAAAACCATCAGAGATGGTGCCAATCTGATGTCCGTGGGAAGGGTGTTCCAAGCCGGGGCGCCACCACCGAGAAGGCCCTGTCTCTCATCCCCGCCAGCCGTGCTTGTGAAGCTGGCAGGATCGAGAGCAGGGCCTCCCCGGAAGATCTCAAAGTCCTGGTGGGTTCATAGGCCGAGATGCGGTTTACCAGATGTTAGGGCTTCTGGGGTTGAAGGCCAAAAACATCTAGGGACCCCAGGTTGAGAACCACTGTTAGATGATGTTTTGACAATTCCTTCTATTGCTTTGTCTCCTGAAAGTAGGAAAGCTATTAGTTTTGTCTTTGTTAAAACTTCTTAGCATTAGAGAATGACTCAAAACACTTGCTCAACGCCTCCTTGTTGCAAGACTTACAACCATAAAGCAGGGCAGGATCTACCCCTCTTGCAAGTAGCAGGATTGGGAGGAATAGCAGGCCTCGGACTGTCTTCCAGCCCCGCAGCCCTTCTCCTCCCTCCCCAGCCCGCACTCACTTTGCTCTCGTCCATGAGGCCTTTCAGGCCAAGAAGCAGCAGCCGCAGCAAGAGGGACAGGCCCTACCCGCCGCCACCTCAGGCGAAGGAGCCCCGGAAGTGAAGGCAACAACAGAGGCGCATCCACGCCGCCGCGCCACACTTCCTTGTTTTGAACGGCTCCCCTTCTGTGGCCCAGGCCCCGAAAGGAGGCGGGGCCTGCCTTCGTCGCGATGCATCTCGGGAGTGGTAGTCCCAATGCCTTCTCGTCAAGCACAAAAGAAGAGGAAGAGCCTCGCTGTAGGAACTACAAGCCCCACAAACGCACAGAATGCTCTTGCATAACAACTCAACGCCGTGTTCTCGCCAGGAGCAGAAGGGAGAGAGGGAAAGAGGCGTCATGAGGCATCGGGAAGGAGGCGCCTGTGCGCCTAGAGCGTCGCCTTGCCAGAGACAGAGGCATTTCCTGTCTCTATGCTGATGATCCTCTCACCCAACCTTTTTGACTTGTATGCAGGACACATCATGCGATGTGCAGGGCTTGATGAATGCAAAGCTGGGGTAAAAATTGCTGGAAGAAACATTAACAACCTCAGATATGCAGATGACACCACTCTGATGGCCAAAAGCGAGGAGGAGCTGAGGAGCCTTCTGATCAAGGTGAAAGAAGAAAGCGCAAAAGCTGGGTTGCAGCTAAACGTCAAAAAAACCAAGATTATGGCAACAAGAATGATTGACAACTGGAAAATAGAGGGAGAAAATGTGGAGGCCGTGACAGACGTCGTATTTCTGGACGCAAAGATGTCTGCTGACGCAGACTGTAGCCAGGAAATCAGAAGACGCTTACTTCTTGGGAGAAGAGCAATATCCAGTCTCGATAAAATCGTAAAGAGTAGAGACATCAGACTGACAACAAAGATCCGCCTAGTCAAAGCCATGGTATTCCCTGTATTAACCTACGGATGTGAGAGTTGGACCTTAGGGAAGGCTGAGCGAAAGGAGATAGATGCTTTTGAGCTGTGGTGTTGGAGGAAAGTTCTGAGAGTGCCTTGGACTGCGAGAAGATCCAACCAGTCCATCCTCCAGGAAATAAAGCCCGGCTGCTCATTGGAGGGAAGGATACTAGAGACAAAGTTGAAGTACTTTGGCCACATCATGAGGAGACAGGAAAACCTAGAGAAGACAATTATGCTGGGGAAAGTGGAAGGTAAAAGGAACAGGGGCCGACCAAGGGCAAGATGGATGGATGGCATCCTTGAAGTGACTGGACTGACCTTGAAGGAGCTGGGGGTGGTGATGGCCAACAGGGAGCTCTGGCATGGGCTGGTCCATGAGGTCACGAAGAGTCGGAGACGACTGAACGAATAAACAACAACATGCTGATGATCGTGCCATTACTACTCAAGCAGGGAGCTTTGAGACGGTAGAACAGAAGCTCTCCGAAGCTCTAGTTGCCCTTACTGCTTATTACAGGGAAAATCAGCTGATCCCTAATCCATCTAAAACACAGGCATGTGCCTTTCATCTCAAGAACAGAGAAGCATCCCGAGCTCTGAGGATTACCTGGGAAGGAATCCCATTGGAGCATTGCAGCACACCCAAATACCTGGGAGTCACTCTGGACCGTGCTCTGACCTACAAGAAGCACTGCCTGAACATCAAGCAAAAAGTGGGTGCTAGAAACAATATCATACAAAAGCTGACTGGCACAACCTGGGGATCACAACCAGATACAGTGAAGACATCTGCCCTTGCGCTGTGCTACTCTGCTGCTGAGTACGCATGCCCAGTGTGGAACACATCTCACCACACTAAAACAGTAGACATGGCTCTTAATGAGACATGCCGCATTATCACGGGGTGTCTGCGCCCTACACCACTGGAGAAATTACACTGCTTAGCCGGTATTGCACCACCTGACATCCGCCAGGAAGTAGCAGCCAATAGTGAAAGGAACAAGGCAGAGACATCTCCAGCTCATCCCCTGTTTGGGTATCAGCCAGCACGTCAACAGCTTAAATCTAGAAATAGTTTTCTAAGATCTACAGAGACACTCGCTGGAACACCTCAGCAAGCGAGAGTCCAAAAGCGGCAGGCTCAAACCCAGAACCTCAACCAATGGCTGATACCAAATGAGAGACTCCCTCCTGGGCACACAGAGGACTGGGTGACCTGGAAGGCATGAACAGACTGCGCTCTGGCACCACAAGATGCAGAGCCAACCTTCAGAAATGGGGCTACAAAGTGGAATCCACGACATGCGAGTGTGGAGAAGAGCAAACCACTGACCACCTGCTGCAATGCAACCTGAGCCCTGCCACATGCACAATGGAGGACCTTCTTGCAGCAACACCAGAAGCACTCCAAGTGGCCAGATACTGGTCAAAGGACATTTAACCAACTACCAAACTCACAAGTTTTGTATTTTGTCTATTTGTTTGCTTTGTTCTGTTAGAAATGTAATATAATGGGTTGGTTGCTCTGACATGACAAATAAATAAATTTCCTGTCTCCATGGGACGCGGAAGGGGGCAAAGTGGGTATGGGCCAACTTCGGCCCTTCAAGTGTTTTGGACTTCTGCTCCCACCATTCCTAGCAGCTAGTCATAAGTATGCACATCATGCGATCATAGAATCCTAGAGTTGGAAGAGACCTCATGGGCCATCCAGTCCAACCCCCTGCCAAGAAGCAGGAAAATTGCATTCAAAGCACCCCTGACAGATGGCCATCCAGCCTCTGTTTAAAAGCTTCCAAAGAAGGAGCCTCCACCACACTCCGGGGCAGAGAGTTCCACTGCTGAACGGCTCTCACAGTCAGGAAGTTCTTCCTCATGTTCAGATGGAATCTCCTTTCTTGTAGTTTGAAGCCATTGTTTCGCGTCCTAGTCTCCAGGGAAGCAGAAAACAAGCTTGATCCCTCCTCCCTGTGGCTTCCTGTCACATATTTATACATGGCTATCATATCTCCTCTCAGCCTTCTCTTCTTCAGGCTAAACATGCCCAGCTCCTTAAGCTGCTCCTCATAGGGCTTGTTCTCCAGACCCTTGATCATTTTAGTCGCCCTCCTCTGGACATATGTGCGGGGCTTGACAAATGTAAAGCTGGGGTGAAAATTGCAGGAAGAAACTTTAGCAACCTTAGATATGCAGATGATACCAGTTTGATGGCCGAAAGCGAGAAGGAGCTGAGGAGCCTTCTAATCAAGGTGAAAGAAGAAAGTGCATAAGCTGGGTTACAGCTAAACATTTAAAAAAAAGCAAGATTATGGCAACAAGAATGATTGACAACTGGAAAATAGAGGGAGAAAATGTGGAGACAGTGACAGACTTTGTGTTTCTAGGTGCAAATATTACTGCAGACACAGACTGCAGCCAGGAAATCGGGAGACGCTTACTTCTTGGGAGGAGAGCAATGTCTATGGGAGCCCCCGGTGGTGCAGTGGGATAATGCGCTGAGCTGCTGAGCTTGTTGACCGAAAGGTCGCAGGTTTGATTCCGGGGAGCGGTATGAACTTCCGCTGTCAACCATAGCTTCTGCCAACCTAGCAGTTGGAAAACATGCAAATGTGAGTAGATCAATAGATACTGCACTGGCAGGAAGGTAACGGCACTCCATGCAGTCATGCCAGCCACATGACCTTAGAGGTGTCTATGGACAACGCCGGCTCTTCGGCTTAGAACGGAGATGAGCACCACACCCCAGAGTCATACATGATTGAATGTCAGGGGACAACCTTTACCTTTACCTAGAGATATCACACTGCCAACAAAGATCCGCATAGTTAAAGCAATGGTATTCCCTGTAGTCACCTACGGATGTGAGAGCTGGACCATAGGGAAGGCTGAGCGAAGGAAGATAGATGCTTTTGAACTGTGGTGTTGGAGGAAAGTGCTGAGAGTGCCTTGGACCACCAGAAGATCCAACCAGTTAATTCTTCAAGAAATAAAGCCCAACTGCTCATTGGAGGGCAGGATACTAGAGGCCAAGATGAAGTACTTTGGCCACATCATGAGAAGAAAGGAAAGCTTAGAGAAGACAATGAAGCTGGGGAAAATTGAAGGAAAAAGGAAGAACAAGATGGATGGATGGTATCCTTGAAGTGACTGGATTGACCTTAAAGGAGCTGGGGGAGGTGATGGCCGACAGGGAGCTCTGGCATGGGCTGGTCCATGAGGTCACGAAGAGTCGGAAACGACTGAACGAATGAACAACAACAACAGTAACAAGTCTGCACAGTAACTATGAATTCCCTGAACCAATGATACAGGCTGGATCTACACTACCATATAAAGCAGATAATCTGCATTGTATATGGCAGGGCAGATGAGGCCTGAGCATGCTTTTAACTAGAGTTCAGTTGCATCACTAAACGTGAGGCTATTCTGCCCTTGTTCCTCTGTAGCTGGCTGAGTACCTTATAAGCTGCGAGTATTGTAAGCATTACCTTTACTTTCAAAAGACATTCAGATGTGGTTTACCATTTCCTCCTCCTGCACAATACTAACAAGGCTGTGCTATGGCAACACAGGGATTTTCTTTCTGAAAGATCTTCTGTCAGTGTTAGCCCAGTGCTGCTACTGCTCAGCAGCTTTCCTTTGCCCCATTACAGTGTTTGGTGTATTTAATCTGACTCCTCAGCAGAAGTCTGTCTGACATGTGAGACACTGCTGACGCTGCCTCCCAGGAAGCACACAATCCCATCATCATGGAAGGGTAGTGCACAGGTGGGAGCCATACCTTCTCTAGCTGCTGTGTCGGACTGGATGAGAGCTAACGAATTGAAATTGAATCCAGACAAGACAGAGGTCCTACTGGTCAGTCGTAAGGCCGAACAGGGTATAGGGTTACAGCCTGTGCTGGACGGGGTTACACTCCCCCTGAAGACGCAGGTTCGCAGCTTGGGAGTGATCCTGGACTCATCGCTGAGCCTGGAACCCCAGGTCTCAGCGGTGGCCGGGAGAGCTTTGCGCAATTAAAACTTGTGCACCAGTTGCGCCCGTACCTCGGGAAGTCTGATCTGGCCACGATGGTCCACGCTCTTGTTACATCCCGAATAGACTACTGCAATGCGCTCTACGTGGGGTTGCCCTTGAAGACTGTTCGGAAACTTCAACTAGTCCAGCGAGCGGCAGCCAGATTGCTCACCGGAGCGACATACAGGGAGCATACCACCCCCCCTGCTGTGCCAGCTCCACTGGCTGCCGATTCAGTTCCGAGCACAATTCAAGGTGCTGGTTTTGACCTACAAAACCCTGTACGGTTCCGGTCCAGTGTATCTGTCCGAATGTATCTCCCTCTACGTCCCACCTCGGAGTCTGAGATCATCTGGGGAGGCCCTGCTATCGACCCCACCACTGTCACAAGTGAGGCTGGTGGGGACGAGGAGCAGGGCTTTCTCAGTGGTGGCCCCTCACCTGTGGAACTCACTCCCGGGGGAAATCAGGGCATCATCATCCCTCCTCGCCTTTAGGAGAATGGTGAAGACTTGGTTATGGGACCAGGCCTTTGGGCACTCCGGCAACTAAATCAGACAACCAGGCGAGTAAGACCAGCAGGATTGATGAAGTGGAACGTAAAACTAGATCTATGAGTAGCGAACGCTGACCATGTAAGAGGAGAAATTGGGTTTGTATTTGGTTTTATTGATTTTATTGATTTTATGGTTATAATGTATATTTGTTGTTAACTGTGTATTGATGTAATTCTGTGTTTGATTGTCTTTATGATGCAGGCATCAAATTGTGCCTTTGCTTTTGTAAGCCGCCCTGAGTCCCCTTCGGGGTGAGAAGGGTGGGGTAAAAGAACCCCAAATAAATAAATAAAATACCTTGGATATCTTTTCGATTAGCCATAAATTCCTGTACTGCCACTTTGCCTATTTTGTGCTGTATTTCCCTAGTGCATCACCTGCTCCATTATCCCCAAGTTGGCCACTGTTAAGCTTTTGGGAGAAGACTGAGGCAAATAAGGTGTTGAGTAGGGTTTTTTGTTTTGTTTTAGAAAATAGAAATCTCCAGAACCTTTGGGAGATTTTGTGATCTTTGGAAAGGAGTGACCTTATTAGAAGTCACAAGCTTTTGAAAAATGATGCCATAGCCTCTTGATACAAAGCATGATCTGTTAAGAGTCATAACCTATTGGGAAAATAGCATTCCTGCAAGGCAAGTAGGTTTCTCAGATGTTAAACTGAGGTATCTAAGTATGTCTGAACTGCTAGGGACAAAGATATGCCAATGCACAAGCACACACACATATATATATTTAGCAGTTTCAGAAGTGTTCTTTGAAGTTTGTCCAAAAAAATCTACTCTCCCTTAAAATGTATTTGCCTTTAAATCATGCTCTCAAGAGACAAAAATAAGTAGACTTTGAAATTAACATAGTTGGTTTACTCACAAACTTCATGTATTCAGCATACAGGTACTTTGCTTATCAGTCCAGTCACAAGTAGATTTGAAGTAGTTTTTCTGTGTAGGTAACACAGGGCATCTTTCTGAGAATCAATAGTCCAAAGTCTAAAGCATGTCTCTCTTTTGAGAATCTAATAGAGTCTCTGTTTAGTCTCAAAGTCCAATGGAGTCTATAATCAAACTGTTCCTACTAAAGCCCAAAACAAACAGTTCCTAGCGTCTTCTTAAAAGCATACAGTTCCTACATTGAAATCTGAAGCATAACAGTTTCTAAATGAAGTCTGAGCTTCGAACAAGCCCAGAACTGATCACATGGTCTGCAGCCAGGACCGTAGCCAGAAAAAAATTTCAGAGGGGTGGGTGGGGTGTTGTTGATTTTTTTTAAGAATCATGAAAAGTAGTCCCATAACGCAAAATAATTTAAATAGTATGGTTCATTCTATTTTTTTATATAGACTTAATTAAATCAATTTTCTCATCTCCTTCATGGGTGGCTTTCCAATCCCTCCCATGCCTTAGGCTAGGGGTCCTCAAACTTCTTAAACAGGAGGCCAGGTCACAGTCCCTCAAACTGTTGGAGGGCCGGATTATAATTTGAAGAAAACATGAATGAATTCCTATGCACACTGCACATATCTTATTTGTAGTGCAAAAAAACCCCACTTAAAAGCAATACAATAATTAAAATAAAGGACAATTTTAACAAATATAAATGTATTTCAATGGGAAGTGTGGACCTGCTTTTGGCTATTGAGATAGGATTGTTGTTGTTGTTGTTGTTGTTCTGTGTTTTCAAGTCATTTCAGATTTAGGTTGACCCTGAGTAAGGGCCGGTAAATGACCTTGGGGGGCCGTATCTGGCCCTCGGGCCTTGGTTTGAGGACCCCTGCCTTAGGCTTTGCCTACCAATTGTGGGTGGGCCAACTTGGTTGCTTCCACTATATCAGCTATTGCTGCACGTAATGACTGTGAATAAATTGTCAAAATTTGCTTGAGATAGTGCTTGCAGTTCTGGAGGGACTTGTTCAATTTTTGCTTCTCATACACTTAGCATGGGGATTGGGTTAACCAGTTAAAATTCATGAGCAAACCAGGTTGTTTTTTCAACCTGAAAAATTGGGGGGGGGGGGTTGAACCCCTAACATCCCCCTCTTTGGGTACAGCCTTGTCTGCAGCCCCTCCCACTGCAAATAGTTAAGGTAAAACTGCAAACCAACATATACATATACAATACAGTAAGCAATTATATACATAACAAACAACTAGTGGAGGCTTGAGAAGGTTGCCATTTCCAACAGTTCTGCCCTTTTTCTTTCCCCTGTTAGCATTTCGCCATCACCTGTATGCAGCAGCCCTACAATTTCCTTATTCTTCCTTTTACTATGGGCATAACCAATACAGACCTTTTTATTGTTTGTAACTTCTCTAGCAAGCCTGAGCTCATTGTGCATTTTGGCTTTTCTGACTTTCTCCCTTCACATGCTGGCTGTTCCTTTGAATTCTTCTGTGGTGATTTCTCCCTTTTTCCATTTCTTCTACCTATTCCTTTGGAATCTCAGCTCAAAATTCCTCAGAAATACATTTGTGGTTTCTTTAGACATCTATTTTTCTTCCTCGTAGCTGTCTGAAAGTGTGCCTTCACTTTTGAGAAACCCCCACGCATCATGAACAGCAGTAAAGAGAAGGCCCACTGCAAACATCCCACCCTCCAGTCAAAGAAGACCTCATAACCTCTGAGGATGCCTGCCATAGATGTGGGTGAAATGTCAGGAGAGAATGCTTCAGGAATATTGCCATGGAAAACTCATATCCAGTGATTCCAGCCATGAAAGCCTTTGACAACACATTCAGAGGTGGTTTTATCAGTTCTTTCCTCTTGGTGTATTTCATTAAAAGAAAAGTGGAACATTTGCAAAACACACAAGCACATACATTTGGCATCAAAGAAAGATAATATGGAATTCCATTAAAAAATATTTAAGGTACTCTAAATGCAGAACCGAAAAGGAAAATCAAGCATTACTGTGTGTTTCATAGAGTCATGTGCCATGCTGATGTGTATATCTGGCACTCAAACAACAGTGAATTATTGCTGTTGATATGGTAATTGCAGAGGTAGAGGGAGAAAAAGTGGGCAGATCATGTGAAATTCATGAAATACTTGAGGTGAACTCAGACAGCAGAAGTAGTAATTACTTCTTCAATAGTGTCCACTTTGTGTGACTTGCTTTGTTTCCAAGAGAGATTTAAACATGTGCTTCATCGCGGAGATTTTTTTGTTTTGTTCCAGAAAGATTTTTATGACATGTTTTTATTTATTTGGCCTACACACAGAAATATGTCTATATTTGCATACCTATTACTGTCAGAGAACACAGTGTGGTTTATGAATGGCCCTTTCAGACCCAGAGTTTGGATTTGTTTATGGTTATATTATTATAGAAAGAAAGGAAGAAAAAACGGCAACATTTTTTTAAAAAGTAGAATTGCGTTTCAATAAAGTGCCAGACTTTAAGAGACAATTGAAGATCTGTCTCTTCTGGCAGTCAAGCTTTAATTATTAATTTTAAATTAACTGTATTTTTCTGTGTGTATTGTGATATATGTATTTCATAGAAATACATTTTATATATGTCTTTAACATCATGTTTTGTAATGATGTGTTTATAACAGTTGTGTTCCGCCTCGAGCCTTGAAGAGAGGTGAGTAAGAAATTATTATTGTTGTTGTTATTATTATTATTATTATTATTATTATTATTTTAGTGACACAAAAGCAGAGTATGTCACAGCAAATGAGATCTATATGCTGGATTTTGTATCACAAAATCACAAGTCGAACACTTCCCAAGGGTCTAGGACTGTGTGATGTATTTTTGAATGATGCGCGCAGATCCAAGTAAGGTGGCGTTTTGCAGTTAACAGATCATGATTTTGTCGATGTTGATTGTTTTCAAATGCCGGGTGAGATCTTTTGGCATGGCACCCAGTGCACCAATGACCACTGGGACCACCTGTACTGGTTTATGCCAGAGCCTTTGCAGTTTGATTTTGAGGTCTTGATAGCGGCTGAGTTTTTCCTGTTGTTTTTCCTCAATCCAACAGTCACCTGGTATGGTGACATCAATAATCCAGACTTTTTTCTATTCCACAATTGTGATGTCTGGTGTATTGTGTTCCAGTCTGGATTCAAAAGTATTATTATTATTATTATTATTATTATTATTATTATTATTATTGAATGTCACTTTGGAGCCAGAATCTTCAGAACATAATAACTGTACCATACACATATGCTACAGCTGAATTCCACAGAAATGCAAATAGTTGTAGTTCTATTATGAAAACGACTACAGTTGTCTCTTATGTGCAGGTCCCCCACATAAGTCAAAAAACCGTGGATATCTCCAGTGGGCAGGCATGTAGTGGGGGGGGGGCTCGGGGGGCTTCAGCCCCCCCCCCCCCCGAAATTCTCATGGTGGTTCGCGAAAAGGCCTTACTGGTGCATTACTTAAACTGTTATGTTTATTCATATTATGATCTGATCACCATACTCAATATATCCCATATGCATGGGGGTATTGGGATAATGATACAAAAGGTTTGCTAGGGTAGACCCTTTTTCACTCAGACTCAGCCCCCCCCCCCCCCGAAACCTCCCCTGAAAAAAAATTCAGCCCCCCCTCCCCCCCGAAACGAAATCCTGGCTACGGGCCTGCCAGTGGGGGTGGGGGAATGGGGCACCACTACTGTATTTCTGTGTGGTCGGGAAGCAGGTCTCACATGCTACTTACCCTGTGGAACCTGGTTCCGTTTCCTCTTAATGCATGGTGCAAAGGAAGGGAGATACTGAGGCCCCTTCCACACAGTTGTATAAAATCTACATTGAACTGGTTTATATGGCAGTGTGAACTCACATAATCCAGTTCAGAGCAGATATTGTAGATTATCTGACTTGATATTCAGGGTTATATGTCTGTATAAAAAGGCCCTTATAGGACCAGTAACACAACAAACCAGAACAAGAGGAGGAACTGGCCCCATTGGATCTGCTTCCTGCTCCTCTTCCTATGTGCTACATGTTCCTGTTTCCCTTAGTATCTTCCTTTTTTCTCCAGGTGAAAGAGAGATTCACAGAACACAAGAAGAGAAACCAGATCTTCAGGGTAAGTGAAGTGATATGAAGCTCACTCTCCTTACATGTGTGCCACAAGTCTCTGTTCTACCCAGGAAAAGAAAAGAAACAGAGGTAAAATTAGGTAGAACAGAGATTTAACACCAAACAGAATGAAGAGGAGGATCCAGCCCTACCTGCACTTTCACTTACCTGGCGGATTGGGTTCCTCCTTTTATTCCTGTGTGCGTGTCCTCTTCCTCTCTGTCATGTGTTCCTTCTCTCACTTTGCCTTGGTGAAGCAGAGATTCATCAAATACAAAAAAAGAAGCCAGAATCATGGGGTAAGCAGTTTCTCCTCTTACCTGTGTGCCACAAATTTCTCTTTGACTGGGAAAGGGAAGAAGATTCCAGGTGGAACAGAGATTCATGACATGCACACCTCCTGAATAGCACCTCTTTGGGATGGAGCTTCCATGTGAATGTTCGTATGACAGCCTAAACTTCAGGAGGAGGTGGGTTTCAAAATTGCAAATATCAAAACCACAAATGTCAAACCCACGAAAGTGGAGCGCTGTCAGTAGTAATCCTTTGCAGAGAAATCTTGTCAAACCGTAATTCTACAATTCTTTGGATAGGGAAAAGCCATGACAATTTAACTTGCTTAGATTTTATGTATGATTTTAATACACATATATTCAGAAGGAGAACACTTATTGAGATCACCAAAAGATCACCAGGTCTTTGGCCACTTCCACACAGCTGAATAAAATCCCACATTTTCTGTATTGAACTGGAATATATGGCAGTGTTGACACAGATAACCCAGTTCAATGACAATATTGTGGGATGTTCTGCCTTAATATTCTGGGTTATATGGCTATGAAACTAGGAAAATTGGGTTTACATATCTGTGGAATGTCCAGGGTGGGAGAAGGAACTCCACAGATATATAAATCCCATTTTCCTAGTTTCCAACAGACCTCACAACCTCTGAGGATGCCTGCCATAGATGCAGATGAAACATCAGGAGATATTGCTTCTGGAACATGGCCATACCCAGTGATTCCAGCCATGAAAGCCTTCGACAAAGCATAGTTATCATTCCTAATATATAAAATAATCTTCTTCAATCAAGTAAGTTCTCAACAGCTATTCCCTCCAGTATTCAGATCTTATTGAGGGCTCTTCTACACAGTCATATAATCCAGGCAGAAGATCACACAATATTTGCTTTGAACTGGATTATCTGAGTCTACATTGCCATATATTCCAGATAATGTGGGATTTTATTCAGCTGTGTGGAAGGGGCCTGAGTTACCTTTAATGTGAAGGCGTTTTCCTTCCTCACTACTGAGCCTTTTCTCTGAATTCCCAGTTCTTTCTTAGATCTGGTCTGCTTCTACCTTCTAACCATATGTGTTGACCACCCTACCCAACCTCACTCCACAGCACACATTGATTGTTTGAAACCTTTATTTCATTTCCACTGTTAAGGATGGAAGCCACAACTTTTTCAGCTCAATACGCTTCTGTCCTACTGCATCAAATTATAAGTTCACTTAGAGTTCATTCAAAAATGAAAACATTGCAAAACATACACAAACAGATGACAATGCAAAGTATTTTCACATTCTACCATGAACTCATGAGATAGGGTGGCTATGTGTGTGTGTCAGTTAAGTAGACAGCCTGTCTTTTTCTGCCTCACATGCACACATAAATGGAAGAAGGGGAAGAAGGAGAGGCAAAGGTGGCGGCGGCAGCATGATTAGTAACATATGTACTTCATGTTAAGTGTCCAGAGGAGGGCAACTAAAATGATCAAGGGTCTGGAGAACAAGCCCTATGAGGAGCAGCTTAAAGAGCTGGGCATGTTTAGCCTGAAGAAGAGAAGGCTGAGAGGAGACATGATAGCCATGTATAAATATGTGAGAGGAAGTCTAGGGAGGAGAGAGCGAACTTGTTTTCTGCTGCCCTGGAGACTAGGATGCGGAACAATGGCTTCAAACTACAAGAAAGGAGATTCCATCTGAACATTAGGAAGAACTTCCTGATTGTGAGAGCTGTTCAGCAGTGGAACTCTCTGTCCCTGAGTGTGGTAGAGAGACTTTCTTTGGAAGCTTTTAAACAGAGGCTGGATGGCCATCTGAAGGGGGTGCTTTGGATGCAATTTTCCTGCTTCTTGGCAAGGGGTTGGACTGGATGGCCCATGAGGTCTCTTCCAACTCTGTTATTCTATGATTCTAAGCCTTAATGACACATAGAGACTGAGAAAAGATGCAAGGATTACTATCCTTAGCAAAGTGGGCAATTATAAAGGCTTTCTCGTTGTCTGATATTCTATTCAATCTAGAATGCTGCCACCATCTGTGAGGTACTAGGCTATGCTGCCACCCATTAATAAGGGTTTCCTATTTAGTTTATTAACGGATTCCCCTATTTTCATATAGATTCACTGCTACCACTCTGTAGTGTTTCTTTTGGTGTGTAGCGAGGTTTTTTTCTTCTTCTTTGGAATAGTACACTGAAACTTGAGTTACTAAAACAAGAACAAGTTTATCTGGAGTATGGAAGGGTCATAACGGTTTCAAAGTTCTCTTCTGCTGCGGTATGAAGCTTTATGAGTTACAGTTTCAACAATATAACTTTAGGATGTCTTTGACTTCACCAACTAGTTCTTTAGTTGTTACACTTCTAAATATGTTTCCTTATTTGACAGATTAACTAAGGTTAGCTAATGCCCTTGTCTTCCTTCAGCTTCCTGCTGAAATAAGGATTCCCAGTGGGATTTCTTCTCCTATTAGCACACAGCTAAACCTGAATAAATCCCCTTGACTTATTTAAATCACTCAGGCTAAAAGCTTTCCCTTAGTTTGGTTCACTACCCATTTGAACCACCTTCCCTTTGGCTCGATGACCAAAGGACTGAAGCCTCAAAATGTCTGCTTCTGGTAAGTGCAGTTGGCTCCACCCCTTTCTCCATAGCAACCTAACTCAGAGTGCTGAGCTTGGTCCCATCCCTCTAGTTCTGCCATTTCTAAATGGTTAACCCTTTATGTACATCCATAACTGTCTTTTACCTCCTGAACGCATACATATAATAATATTCAACCATCTAAGCATATATATATACACATACAATCATATTTAACTGTAGAGACACATATACGTAACTACGCTTAACTTACAGTTAAAGATCAGTGCTTCATCACAGCAATAAATGGCAAAAAGAGAATGTGGTCATACCGAAAAGGTAAGCAACTGCCAGCACCTAACTTCTCACTTCACTGACACATTCTTATCTGTCTTGCTAATAAATGCCAGTCAAAATGTCCAACTCAAGCAATTAATTAGCAAATAAATTGATTTAGGAAATACAGCACAGATGAGAGAAGCATTTCTTTTTTTTCCTGACCGTTTTATCAATCTTCATATCGTCAAGCTACTTATTAACCAAAGACCTTGTTCCTATAATATCTGGTGCATAAACATTAACCAAAGAAGCAATGAACTACAGCAGTGATTTTTGGCCCTTCAGATTGAACAACCTAGCAGAAAACTATTAGTTACTTGGTGTGCCAGTCTATCACTGATAACCAGTCAATTAGAACTGTTAATTTTTTCCCCCTGAATATAAGAAATTTCCTTACCATGTGCTAAATCACAGGTACTTAGTTTCATCCCTGACAGGCACCACAATACAGGTTGATTATTATTTCTCCAGGATGGTTGGGACCAGAAGTGTTGGATTGATTGATTGATTCATGGATTTTGGAATATCTGTATTTGCTTATACCTATATCATGAGATCTCTTGAAAATAAGATGAATGTCTAGACATAGAATCATAGAGTTGGAGAAGACCTCATGGGCCATTCAGTCCAACCCTCTGCCAAGAAGCAGGAAAATTGCATTCAAATCACCCCTGACAGATGGCCATCCAGTCTCTGTTTAAAAGCCTCCAAAGAAGGAGCCTCCATCACACTCCAGGACAGAGAGTTCCACTGCTGAACAGCTCTCACAGTCAGGAAGTTGTTCCTCATGTTCAGATGGAATCTCCTTTCTTGTAGTTTCAAGCCATTGTTCCGCATCCTAGTCTCCAGGGAAGCAGAAAACAAGCTTGCTCCCTCCTCCCTATGACTTCCTCTCACATATTTATTTATGGCTGTCATGTGGTGTTGGAGGAAGATTCTGAGAGTGCCTTGGACTGCAAGAAGATCCAACCAGTCCATACTTCAGGAAATAAAGCCCGACTGCTCATTGGAGGGAAGAATAGTAGAGGCAAAGATGAAGTACTTTGGCCACATCATGAGAAGACAGGAAAGCTTAGAGAAGACAATGATGCTGGGGGGAAATGGAAGGAAAAAGGAAGAGGGGCTGACCAAGGGCAAGTTGGATGGATGGTATCCTTGAAGTGACTGGCTTGACCTTGAAAGAGCTGGGGGTGGTGACGGCCGACAGAGAGCTCTGGCGTGGGTTGGTCCATGAGGTCACGAAGAGTCGGAAACGACTGAACGAATTAACAACAAATCATGTCTCCTCTCAGCCTTCTCTTCCTCAGGCTAAACATGCCCAGGTCTTTAAGCCGCTCGTCATAAGGCTTGTTCTCCAAACCCTTGATTATTTTAGTTGCCCTAAAATTTTATGTTTCATCTATTTATCTTATATACAGCCTAAAGATAATTTTATGCACAATGCTTTTAATAATTGTGTGCATGAAACAAAGTTTGTGTCCAATGAAAGCAAAGGTGCAACTTTCTCAGCTGCCCGATTTTGGACACTTTTTCTTTTGTAATCAGAATTCCTGATAAGACATGCTCTGCTTGTCCTACAGTACCCTACCCCCATCCCCGCCACCAAATACAGTTGCTGTTTTATGGACACACTTTAATAAACAGTGCAATATCTACTGTGTTTAGAACGTGATCAACACACCAAAGCATAATAACACAACTAGCAGAGAAAATCTGAAAGGTTGCATGTGCTTTATAACTGATAGCTAGAATGTAGGCACATACCACAAGCCACAGCAATGTAAGGCCACCGCCAAAGAAATTGGAGGACATGTTCAAGTTTCAAGATGCTTAAACAATTTTTATAGTTCACAACTCTGCAAGAATTCAAGTTTTAAAATAAAGTTATTTGACTATTGATAGCTTTGTATGAATCTACTGGAAAATAGCTTCCCAAACCCAACCATGTTAATATTAGCTATCCAACTCTACAAAAGAAGAGGAAATGAATAAAACCTATTGATTTCCTGCCTGGAAATTCTGTACTCTTTCCTAAAGTGAAAGAAGACGGTGGAGAAAATGTTGCAGAACAAGTTCTACAACTTTGAAGCCACTCCTACAGTTAAGAGTTAGAATATCACAAACAACTTCGTAGAGCATGCAAACTGCAGTCACTGCAAAAACATCACATAAATGATTGGAAGGAAAATCAAACATTGAAGGTGAAATGTGGTCATGAAAATGGGTTAGGGAAAGTATTGTGTTGGTTGTCCCTCCATATCCATGAGTTCAGCATCCATGGATTCAACCAACCATGGCTTGAAGAAATTGTAAAAAATCAAAAGGATATGTATTGTCGAAGGCTTTCATGGCTGGAATCACTGGGTTGTTGTAGGTTTTTTCCGGCTATATGGCCATGTTCTAGAGCAGTGGTTCTCAACCTGTGGGTCCCCAGGTGTTTTGGCCTACAACTCCCAGAAATCCCAGCCAGTTTACCAGCTGTTAGGATTTCTGGGAGTTGAAGGCCAAAACATCTGGGGACCCAAAGGTTGAGAACCACTGTTCTAGAGGCATTTTCTCCTGACGTTTCGCCTGCATCTATAGCAAGCATCTTCAGAGGTAGTGAGGTCTGCTGGGTTGATGGTTTATAGAGGAAGTCGTTGATGGTTTATAGAGGAAGATACGTTTGGACAGGTAAACCAGGCCCAAGCCGTGTACGGTTTTGTAGGTTAAAACCAGCACTTTGTATTGTGCTCGGAAGCTAATTGGCAGCCAGTGGAGTTGGTGTAACGGGGGGTTGTGCGCTCCCTGTACCCCACTCCCGTGAGCAACCTGCTTGCCGAAAATTGGACTAGTTGTAGCTTCCAAACAGTCTTCAGAGGCAATCCCAGGAACAGGCATAGCAGCCACTATACCCCATTTTTCATGTGAGAAACTGCAAGTCACTGTACCCCATGAAGTACATATTGTGTCTAACCCTTCAATAAATTGTATCACTTTGATGATTTCTATGTAACTTGTATCTTTTAAGCTGTATACTGTATTTTGATGTGAAGTGTATATAAACTGTATTGTCAAAGGCTTTCATGGCCGGAATCACTGGGTTGTTGTAGGTTTTTTCGGGCTATATGGCCATGTTCTAGAGGCATTCTCTCCTGACGTTTCGCCTGCAACTATGGCAAGCATCTTCAGAGGTAGTGAGGTTTGTTGGAAGTAGGAAAATGGGTTTATATATCTGTGGAATTACCAGAGTGGGACAAAAGACTCTTGTCTGCTGGAGCTAGGTGTGAATGTTTCAACTGACCACCTTGATTAGCATTTGATGGCCTGGCAGTGCCTCGGGGAATCTTTTGTTGAGAGGTAATTAGATGTGCCTGATTGTTTACTCTCTGTTGTTTTGCTGTTGTAATTTTTGAGTTTTTTAATACTGGTAGCCAGATTTTGTTCATTTTCATCGTTTCCTCCTTTCTGTTGAAATTGTCCACATGCCTGTCGATTTCAATGACTTTTCTGTGTAGTCTGACATAGTGGTTGTGAGAGTGGTCCAACATTTCTGTGTTCTCAGATAATATGCTGTGTCCAGGTTGGTTCATCAGGTGCTCTGCTATGGCTGACTTCTCTGGTTGGAGTTGTCTGCAGAATCAGGGGCATCTAATCACCTCTCAATAAAAAATTGCCCCAGGCACTGCCAGCCCATCAAATGCTAATCAAGGTGGTCAGTTGAAACATTCACACCTAGCTCCAGCAGGCAAGAATCCTTTGTCCCACCCTGGTCATTCCACACATATATAAACCCATTTTTCTACTTCCAACAGACTTCACTACCTCTGAGGATGCTTGCCATAGATGCAGGCGAAATGTCAGGAGAAAATGCCTCTAAAGCATGGCCATATAGCCCGAAAAAAACCTACAAAACCCATCAAAAGGATAGTTTGCTGCT
The DNA here is from genome assembly GCF_037176765.1 of Anolis sagrei. NCBI lineage: Eukaryota > Metazoa > Chordata > Lepidosauria > Squamata > Anolidae > Anolis > Anolis sagrei. The sequence continues at coordinate 101,883,459 of NC_090025.1, read as the reverse complement.
TGGCATTTCATATAAGTAATACAATTTTATTATGTCATATCATGCAACTTGAGCATCTATAGATTATAAAAACACCACTCACAAAGAGCTTTATATATGCTGATGACCTTGGCCTAACAACACAAGCAAAAGACTGAAATCCAACTTACTAATGCCTTGAAAGATCTCTCTAACTGCTGCAAAGATAACCACCTGAAGCCTAACCCTGCCAAGACACAAGTGTGTGCTTTCCACCTATGCAACCGTGAAGCCAACAGGAAATTGAAAGTCACCTGGGAAGGTCTAGAGCTTGAACATTGTTTCCATCCTAAATATCTTGGTGTCACCTTAGATCGAACACTAGCATATAGGAAACACTGCTTGAACACCAAGCACAAAGTAGCTGCACGCAATAATATCCTGTGGAAACTTACTGGCAGCACATGGGGTGCAGGCCAAAATTTAGTAAGAACATCAGCCCTATCCTTGTCTTACTCAGCTGCCAAGTATGCCTGCTTTGTTTGGCATAGGTCTGCCCATGCAAAGCAGGTGAACATAGTATTGAATGAAACATGCAGAATAATCACAGGATGTCTTAAGCCTACACCTGTTGATAAACTCTATAAGCTAGCTGGCATTGCCCCCCACCCCAATGTGCGACGGGAAGTTGCTGCTAAATGTAAGAGAAATAAGGTTGAACACTTTGAAAGCCACCCTCTGCATGGCTACCAGCCTCCTTCCAGTAGACTCAAATCAAGGAAAAGCTTTATGAGAACTACCACTTCTCTTGGTGTCCCCCCAGCAACAGCAAGGGTATCTCTCTGGGCAGCTAAACCAGGAAATCCAAACTGGAAGGCCCCCCCACGAGGGTCTTCCTCCAGGGGCAAACCAAGAATGGACAACTTGGAAGTCCCTGAACAGACTCAGAAGTGGAGTGAGCATATCAAAAGACAACCTGGCAAAACAGCACAACCTAAAAGAATCCCACACCTTGTGTGACTGTGGAGTAGAACAAACAACTCCGCATCTGTATGCTTGTCCACTATGCCCTGCCTCATGTAGAGAGGAAGAATTGTTGGAAGCTACAGACAGTGCCATCGCTGTTGCCCATTTTGGTCAAAGGATATTTAGCCACCTGCGCTCCTTCTATTTTTATCAGTTTTATACTAATTTATGCAATGCTTTTGTTATGAAATAATAATAATAATAATAATAATAATAATAATAATAGCATCTATAGATTTTGGTATCCATGGGGGAAGCAAATTCAAGTGGATACTATAAGTGCCTGTTGTAAAATATAAACAAAATACACTTGAAATGCTAAGTTCTGGTCTATTGGGGTCCATTGCCATTTGTTTCTTATGAGGCATAAGATGGGGAAGGTCACTCTCCTGCATCTTATATGATGTAGATACGCAAAAACTGACACAATGTAAACATTGAGGATTATTGGAAATATACTGTTACTATATAAATGTCTGTATTCTTCTGATGTGGTGTCCTTTTTCATATTTTTAGCAGGGAGTAAATAACATTTAGTTGTCAGCTAATGACATTGGTTTATGTCTAATCCATACTGGTAGCCAGATTTTGTTCATTTTCATGATTTCTTCCTTTCTGTTGAAATTGTCCACGTGCTTGTGGATTTCAGTGGCTTCTCTGTGTAGTCTGACATGGTGATTGTTGGTGTGGTCCAGCATTTCTGTGTTCTCAAATAATATGCTGTGTCGAGGCTGGTTCATCAGGTGCTCTGCTATGGCTGACTTCTCTGGTTGAAGTAGTCTGCAGTATATTTATGTTCCTTAAATCCCTGGTCATTCCACAGATATATAAACCCATTTTCCTACTTCCAACAGACCTCACTACCTCTGAGGATGCTTGCCATAGATGCAGGTGAAACGTCAGGAGAAAATACCTCTACAACATGGCCATATCGCCCGGAAAAACCTTCAACAACCCTGTATATAAACTGCTTCTTTAAAATGTATCAAAATGTAAGCTAGAGACAATTGCTCCTCCATAACCCTGTTTAGATAATCTCCTGGGGATGGAAAAGGTTGAGCAAATCCCTCTAGCTATTTCCCAAGCCAGATAATGATCAAATTCATTGTGTGTATGCAAGGATAGGTGATTCAAGGTGAAATCATTACAAATATGTATTGTGAAATGGCCCATGTTCAGTTGGCTCTATATGCATTTCCCCCATTCTAGAATATGTCAGATGGAATATACATTTTTTTAACTTAGTTGAATAAAAATATGTGTAGAAGAAGGGTGAGGGACCTCTCTCAACCTGAGGACCAAATTCAATTCCAGATAGGTTTTCAAGGCAGGCAACACATTCTATGGTTGGGAAGGGCCAAAGGAAAAACAAATGGGCAAAAAAAGATCAGCATGCAGTTTATAAGTTTTATATTGCCTAGGAGAGGCCTCAACTTTTGGAATAGGGGTGAGGTGAAGCAGAAGCCCTGTTTAAGGGTCTAAAAAGGAGCGTCTCCTGTCTATGAAGAGACTCTCCAATCTAGAACCCTGCTTTGGGAGCATTAAGAAACCTCTTCTTGAGATTGTTGCTCTTCATATGGAGAAAAATGACAGAGCAGATGAGGCAACTATGATTCCCTACTTGTGTGTATTTTATAGCATCTGAATAGTTTGTGTAGTTGGATAGAGACCGATAATCTGTACATACATTGGAGATTACATATGAATAACAATAAGAGATCCAATTGACAAACTGTACACATTTATGCCTACATAGGTTGCACTTACATTAAATGTTTTCAAGAACACTCGATATGCCTCTACTTATGTAGATCTGAAAGTTGGTGGAGCCAAAGTTGCGGGATCTGTTCAAAATGTGTTGTTGCTGACTAGAGTTGCATCTGGAGTATAGAATTAATGCAATTTGATACTACTTGAACTTAAAGAGATGCACAATTGTATTAATTTTGCAGTGTAAATGCACTCCTGGACAACAATGGCTTATAGGTTGAAAAAAAGGGGGCAATTTACTTGATTTTTCTCTAGAACATGCAGAGTCCCTGATGTTGCATGTCAACTGTATAATCATAGGCTCTATGTACACAAGTGTCCAATCAATACATGGAAAATGTGCAGAGAACACACAATACGTTATTCCTCACTTGGCTGACTTGGCACACATCCCAGGTGTGTAAAGGGCTGACTTTTAAAGGAGTCAGGGTTAATTTGTGATGCTAATATATGCCACTGCTCTGTGATAAATGGAAAGGCCACATAAATTACCAGAATGTGGGTTTTTAAAGTATAGGTGAAGTGATGTTTCAAGGACGACAACAGAGGAAAAGAATAAATAAAGGCTTAGGACCTGAGAATCCAAGCGCTTCTCTTTCTGTTTTCTCTTTCGCTCAGACTCAGCGCCCCCCCCCCCCCCAATCAAACTCAGCTCCCCACAAAACAAAATCCTGGCTACAGGCCTGTCCAGATCCATCATTGTTTGAGTCCACAGTGCTCTCTGGATGTAGGTGAACTACAACTCCCAAACTCAAGGCCAATGCCCAACAAACCCTTGTAGTGTTTTCTGTTGGTCATGGGAGTCTTGTGTGCCAAGTTTGGTTCAATTCCATCGTTGGTGGAGTTCAGAATGCTCTTTGATTGTAGGTGAACTATAAATCCTAGCAACTACAACTCCCAAATGACAAAATCATAATTTTTTGAGTGATGGTCACTCCTTGTGTTGTGAGATGTTTTCTTGCCAAATTTGGTGTGATTTCATTCATTGGTTCTTTTGTTTTAAGGTACTCATTGTGCACAGAGCATTTATATATATATAAGATTACTAGCTGTCCCCTGCCACGCTTTGCTGTGGCCCAGTCTAGTGATCTGGAAAATAATGAGAAGGCGTTGATTTCCAATATATGTAATGCCTTGATGCTTGTGTGGGTAAACAGTATATCTTGTTGTTTCTTTGTCAGTGTTGATGTGGAGATTGTCTGATTTGCCTACTCTGGAACATGCAAGATATAATAGTCCTTCTTTAGGGGTCCCTTTCAAATCTATGATACTATATCACTCTGTGTGTGAATCATATATATCTATCTATATCTATGGCTGGATGGCTCTTTGTCAGGAGGGCTTTGATTGCGTTTTCTTGCCCTGGTGAAGGGAGTTGGACTGGATGGCCTTAAGTATGGGGGTTCTGTGTGGGAAGTTTGTCCCAATTCTGTCATCGGTGGGCTTCAGAATGCTCTTTGATTGTAGGTGAGCTATAAATCCCAGCAACTACAACTCCCAAATGTCAAGGTCTATTCCCCCCCAAACTCCATTTGTGTTCATATATGGGCATATGGCATATTCATGCCAAGTTTGGTCCAGATCCATCATTGTTTGAGTCCACAGGGCTCTCTAGATGAAGGTGAACTACAACTCCAAAACCCAGAGTCAGTGCCCACCAAATCGTTCTAGTGTTTTCTGTTGGTCAGGGGAGTCCTGTGCGCCAAGTTTGGTTCAGTTCCATCATTGGTGGAGTTCAGAATGCTCTTTCATAGAATCATAGAATCAAAGAGTTGGAAGAGACCCCATGGGTCATCCAGTCCAACCCCCTGCCAAGAAGCAGGAATATTGCATTCAAATGACTCCTGACAGATGGCCATCCGGCCTCTTTTTAAAAGCTTCCAAAGAAGGAGCCTCTACCACACTCCGGGGCAGAGAGTTCCACTGCTGAACGGCTCTCACAGTCAGGAAGTTCTTCCTAATGTTCAGATGGAATCTCCTTTCTTGTAGTTTGAAGCCATTGTTTCGTGTCCTAGTCTCCAGGGAAGCAGAAAACAAGCTTGCACCCTCCTCCCTGTGGCTTCCTCTACATTGGCCTTCCTTTGTCAGTGATCCGGAAACTGAAGCTAGTGCAAAATGTGTCGGCGCTCGTCTTCTCGCCGGGATGCCGGCGAGGTGTCATATCACTCCAATTCTACAACAGCTGCACTGGCTTCCGATTGAGTACTGGATCACTTTCAAGGTGCTGGTACTAACCTTTAAGGCCTTATATGGTCTGGGTCTGGTTTATCTGAGGGCCAGCTTATCCCCCTACCAACCCCAGAGATTCCTTCGGTCCGAGGACCAAAATTTGCTTGAAGTCCCCAACATCCGGACTTATCATCTGTCCTCTACTAGGCAGAGAGCCTTCTCGATTGTGGCCCCTTATTTATGGAATGCCTTGCCAGTTGAAACCCGAACCATCCGAGAGCTACTTGCTTTTTGGAAAGCCTGTAAGACCTTTCTTTTCCGACAAGCTTTTGATGCATGAATAACTCGGGACTATGTCGGTTCTCATTTTTATTGTATTTTAAAGTTGGTTGTATTGTTTTAATCTACTGCTGTAAACCGCTCCGAGCCAAATTGGGAGTGGCGGTATACAAGTCTAATAAATAAATCAATAAATCAACATATTTATACATGGCTATCATATCTCCTCTCAGCCCTCTCTTCTTCAGGCTAAACATGCCCAGCTCTTTAATCCACTCCTCATAGGGCTTGTTCTCCAGACCCAGGCCTGTAGCCAGGATTTCGATTCGGGGGGAGGGGGGCTGAGTCCGAGTGAAAGAGGGTCTAGCCTAGCAAACCTTTTGTATCATTACCTCAATACCCCCATGCATATGGGATATAATATGATATTATAATTATATATTTATATTACATGTAATATTACTAATAATATTACAGTATAATTGATATAGTGCAATATAGCAATATTTAAAACTGACGTTGTACTATGTTAATAATATATTGTATATATATATACCTTGTAAGCCGCTCTGAGTCCCCTTCGGGGTGAGAAGGGCGGCATATAAATGTCGTAAATAAATAAATAAATAAATAAATAAATAAATATATTGAGTAGGGTGATCAGATCATGATATGAATAAACATAACAGTTTAAATAATGCACCAGTAAGACCTTTTCGCGAACCACCATGAGAATTTGGGGGGGGGGGGGTGAAGCCCCCCAAGCCCCCCCCCCCCCCCCCAATACATGCCTGTCCAGACCCTTGATCATTTTAGTTGCCCTCCTCTGGACACATTCCAGCTTGTCAATATCTCTCTTGAATTGTGGTGATTGTAGGTGAACTATACATCCCAGCAACTACAACTCCCAAATGACAAAATCATAATGTTTTGAGTGATGGTCACTCCTTGTGTTGTGAGACGTTTTGTTGCCAAATTTGGTGTGATTTCGGTCATTGGTTCTTTTGTTTTTAAGGTACTCATTATGCACAGAGCATTTATATATATATAAGATGATGATGATGATGATGATGATAATTATAACTGTACCCAATTGGCTTTGATATTCTGGGTGATATGGCTGTGTGGGCCCTAGGAGAGAGCCAAGGGGAGGCATAGCTGGAGGGAGGGAGGGCAGGAGAGCCAGGGGGCTGGAGCCAGAGAGGCTGCCAGGCGTTTCTGGCCTCTCCTCCTCCTCCCACCGCCCGCATGTCTCCCTCCTCCCTCCCTCCCCTTCCCTCCAGGCTGAGTTCATTCACTGGGATTGGTTTCAAATGACGCCATCGCTTTATTTTTACACCAATGACCTCATCTCGGCGGCTGCCTGCAAGTTTACTGACCAGCCAAAACTCTTCTCTCCTTCCTTCCCTCTCTCTTTCCCCTCCTCCTCCTCCCTTGTTTTCTTCCGTGCGATTCAATTATTCAGCCTGTTTGCTCTCTTCCTTTAATTACAAGGCAACTATCTCTCGGTGGGACATTCCCCCCACCCCCCTTTCCCTTCCTTTTTTCTCATCTTCAAGGTTCTCCTCCCTAGGAACCCTTTCTTCCTGAACTCGGGCGCGAGGAGGCGGGGGGGACACAAACACGCGCACGCACCGGGAGACTCCAAAGCGCTGGGGAAATTTCCCACCGGCTTTGAAGAAGGGGAGCCTTGAGAGAGAGGCACACACAGAGACACAGAGCGCGAAGAGCAGCAAGAGGTGGTGGCAGCAGCAACAGCAACAGCAGTAAGTCTTTGTGGGAAAGGGGAGGCGGGAGGGGGAGAGGGTTGTGTCACCCACTGTCCATGGACAGTCATGGAAGCGTGGGCCAAAGGCAAGAGCCTCCTTCCCTTCCCCTCCTGCCCCGTGGGCCTGTTTACCTTTGGCGCCGACACAAGCCCAGGTTTCTCCTCAGTAGCCAAAGTTACAGAATGGGGGCGCCTGGCTCCACCACAGTCCCATCTGAGAAAGATCTTGGAGTCTTCTTACTGGACACCTAGTTTAAAGTGAGCCAACTGCTATGCAGCAGGTTAAAAGCCAATGGGATTTTATTTATTTATTTATTTATTTGCTGCATTTGTTGACCGCCGCTCTCAGCCCTAGGGCGACTCGCGGCGGTGTACAACATATAAAAGACAATTTACAATAAAGCACGACGAAAAAACCAACATATCACTAATACACACTAATATAATTACGCTAAAAATAATCCGCTCCGTTTTACCATAGAATCATAACCAAACTCGTAATCCGTATTCCGTTCCAGTTGTCATTACCAGTTAATGTACACTCAGTTGAATGCTTTCTCAAATAGCCATGTCTTTAAGCTCTTACGAAAAGACATAAGGGAGGGCGCCTGCCTGATGTCAACAGGGAGGGTGTTCCACAGCCGGGGGGCCACCACCGAGAAGGCCCTCTCTCTTGTCCCCCCCAGACGTGCCTGTGAAGCAGGCGGGATCGAGAGAAGGGCCTCCCCAGATGATCTCAAGGCCCTCGTGGGCTCATAGGCCGAGATTTTGGGCTGCATCAATCTTCTATATCAGTGTTTCTCAACCTGGGGGTCGGGACCCCCAGAGGGGTCATCAGGGGGTGTCAGAGGGGTCGCCAAAGACCATCAGAAAACATAGTATTTTCTGTTGGTCATGGGGGTTCTGTGTGGGAAATTTGGCTCAATTCTATCATTGGTGGGGTTCAGAATGCTCATTGATTGTAGGTGAACTTCAACTCCCAGATGTCAAGGTCTATTTTCCCTCAAACTCCACCAGTGTTCATATTTGGGCATATTCGGTATTCATGCCAAGTTTGGTCCAGATCCATCATCGTGTGAGTCCACAGTGCTCTCTGGATGTAGGTGAACTACAACTTCCAAACTCAAGGTCAATGCCCACCAAACCCTTCCAGTATTTTCTGTTGGTCATGGGAGTTCTGTGTGCCAAGTTTGGTTCATTTCCATTATTGGTGGAGTTCAGAATGCTCTTTGATTGAACTATAAATCCCAGTGATTAAGGTCATGCAGTCCAACTCTCTTCACTTTCTTTTCCAGATCACTACACTGGGCCACAGCAATGGGTGGCAGGGGACAGCTAGTTTATATAAATAAAAATGTAATGTTCATTTGTGGGATTAACATAACTCATAACTCTACGATAGAATTGGGCTAAACTTCCCGCACGGAACCCCCATGTTCTTTGGTGACCCTTCTGACACCCCCTCACGACCTCCTGAACCCCAGATTGAGAAATGCTGCCTTAAGGCCAACCAGACCAAAAAAACATAATCAAATCCTTTCTGACAAAGACCCATCCAGCCCTAGATATATATATATATATATATATATATATATATATATATATATATATGATTTCCACACACATATGTATATGACAGATATAGTATCATAGATTTGAAAGGGACCCCTAAAGAAGGACAATTATATGTTGCCTGTTCCAGAGTAGGCAAACCAGAGAATCTCCACATCAACACTGACAAAGAAACAACACAAGCATAAAGAAATTACATATATTAGACACCAACACTTTCTCATTACTTTATTTTCCAGCTCACCAGACTGGGCCACAGGAAAGCGTGACAGGGGACAGCTGGTGGCAATTAATAATAATAATAATAATAACAACTATTACTTTATTTATAATCTACCCTACCTCCCCAAAGGTACTTAGGAGTATAGTGTCTAGGATCAATCAAAGGAGATTCCACTTGAACATGAGGAGGAACTTCCTGACTGTGAGAGCCATTCAGCAGTGGAACTCGCTGCCCCAGAGTGTGGTGGAGACTCCTTCTTTGGAAGCTTTTAAACAGAGGCTAGATGGCCATCTGTCAGGGGTGCTTTGAATCAGTTTTCCTGCTTCTTGGCAGGGGGTTGGACTGGATGGTCCACAAGGTTTTTTTCCTTTATCTCTATGGTTCTAAGGGAAGTCGTGGTGCCTTTGTATTCTGCTTTGGTGAGACCTCACCTAGAATATTGTGTCCAATTCTAGGTACCACAGCTCGAAAGAGATATTGACAAGCTGGAAGGTGACTAAAATGATCAAATGATCTGGAGACCATGAATCCCTATGAGGAGTGTCTTAAAGAGCTGGATATATTTAGCCTGCAGAAGAGAAGGTTGGGAGGAGACATAATAGCCATGTATAAATATGTCAAAGGATGTCATAAGGAAGAGGGAACAGGCATGTTTTCTCTTGCTCTTGAAAATAGGACTCAGAGGAATGGGTTCAAGTTATAGGAAAGGAGATTCCACCTGAACATTAGGAAGAACTTCCTGACCGTATGAGCTGTTAAGCAGTGCAACTTTCTGCCTCGAAGTGTGGTGGAAACTCCTTCCTTGGAGGCTCTGAAACAGGCTGGATGGCCATCTGTCAGGGATGCTTTTCCTGCATGGCAGGGGGTTGGACTAGATGGCCCATGTGGTCTCTTCCAACTCCATTATTCTATGATTCTGTGATCCTAGTGATCCCTTCGGGAGCTGCTGTTTCATTGCCGTCTTCCCCTTCTTAAGGAGAGTGCTATGAAATAGGTTATTATTGTATGGTTTTCCCTTGATGGGTTAGTGCAATGGGGAAGAATTGGAAACTAGTTATCTATTTCTATATATTAAAAGAGTATGCAGCATCTAAGTGTACAGATAAGGGACCTGTATGCTCTGGTGCTGCTCACAATTTTTGTGGGCACTATAATAATAATAATAATAATCATCATCATCATCATCATCATTTCTTGTCCACCTCTCCTCACAGCTCGAGGCGGGTGACAATATTTATTTATTTCTTTATTTACGGCATTGGTAGCCCACCTTTCTCAGCCTTGTGGCGACTCAAACTGTCTGAAAACATTATTTAAAATACACGTGTTAAAATATATTTTCACCAAATGTATATTAAAATACACAAAACAAAGATTAAACATAAGATGCAAGTTGAAAATTCGTCATTATAACTGTCTGGGGTAGGCCTCCTGGAAAAGATAGGTCTTCACTTGTGTCTTGAATTCTGACTCCTAACTTAGCTATTGGAGTTCTACCGGCAGGTTGTTCCACAGTCTTGGGGCAGCCAATGAAAAGGTCCTCTGAGTGACAAACGCCAGTCAGGTTCTGCCTGCATGGAGGAAGTATCCCCCAGGAGACCTCTGGCTGCCGTATTTTGAACCAACTGGAGTTTCCAAACTTGGTAAAAGGGTAGCCCAATGTACCGCGCAAGTCCAACCTTGAGATTACCAGCGCATGCACTACCATCTCAAGGTCCATCTCAAAGTACTCCAAATCTAGGAAGGGGCACAGCTAGCAGATCAGCTGAAGTTGATAACACTCCTTACTGTTGCATCTACCTGGGCTGACATTTGGAGAGACAGGTCCAGGATGTTATGTTTATAATCTCAATTTCCTATTCTTTCCTCCCTTGACATTTTCTTGCTGCTTTTTGGGTTGCTTTCCCCCTTTGGAGAGGAATATGCAGGTAACTTGAGCTATGGGTGATATTTTCTTACATGTCATTAGAGGGGATGAGGCTGGCACTCTTAAAAAGCAGGGGCACAAAGGCCACGTCTTGGGTCCCATCCATACTTGCAGCATAGTTGGGCCTTGGACAGGTTTTGCAATGCAGGTTTGTTCCTTACCTTTATTTCGACATGCTTCCACCTGCCTGGCTCTTTTATTTTCAGTACTAAAATTCCAAATGTAGTCACAGAGAAGGGGGAATACTGTAGGTAGGTAATTGTTTGTGATATAAAATCTTTTGCACAAGGAAGTGAAGCAGGAGAAGGAATGCTTCAACAATACAAACCAATATTAAAATGAAGGTAAAGGTTTCCCCTGACATTAAGTCTACTTACTTACTTAGGCAATCCCTCGTTGTCTGAGTAGGATTGTCTTCCAAGGTCGGTGTACTGTCGGTGGGTCTGTAGGTGACTGTGGAGCCCTATTCTTGATCTGCATCTTCTCCTGCAGTGAGGGCATTGGTTTCCAGGTGGAAGGCGGTCCCAGTCGGGGTTGGCTTGATGCTCCTCCCTCTTGGCACATTTCTGTCTTTCACTCTCCATTGGTGCCTCTTCAAATTCGACAGCACTGCTGGTCACAGCTGACCTCCAGCTGGAGTGCTCAAAGGCTAGGGCTTTCCAGTTCTCAGTGTCTATGCCAGAGTTTTTAAGGTTTATTTTATTTTATTTATTTTATTTGAGCCCATCTTTAACTCTCTTTCCTACCCACCAACATTCTATTTTCCATTCTTGAGTTTGAAGTAGAGCAACTGCTTTGGGAGATGGTGGTCAGGCATCCGGACAATGTGGCCGGAGCAGCGGAGTTTATGGCGAAGGACCATCACTTCAGTGCTCCTGGTCTTTGGTTCTTCTAGCACACTGACATTTGTCCGCTTGTCTTCCCAAGAGATTTGCAGGATTTTTCAGAGGCAACGCTGATGGAATCATTCTAGGAGTTGTGTGTGACGTCTGTAGATAGTCCACGTCTCTCAGGCGCATAGCAGGGTTGGAAGGACAATAGCTTTATAAACAAGCACCTTGGTATCACTAAGGATGTCCCGGATACTGGATACATTAAGTCTAGTTGTTTCCGACTCTGGAGGGTGGTGCTCATTTCTAAGACGAAGAGCCGGCATTGTCCATAGATGCCTCCAAGGTCATGTGGCTGGCATGTCTGCATGGAGCGCCATTACCTTCCCACTGAAGCAGTACCAATTGATCTACTCATATTTGCATGTTTTCAAACTGCTTAGTTGGCAGAATCTGGGGGTAACAGCAGGAGCTCACCCCGCTCCCTAGATTCGAATTGCCAATCTTTCAGTCAGGAAGTTCAGCAGCTCAGCGGTTTAACCCACCGCACCACCAGATTTTTTTAAAAAAAACCATTAGATTAAAAAAAATATTTTACTGACTATTATTATTGCTTCTTCCCCATACCAAGCTCTTGTGCCTTGACAGATAACATCTGCATATCATTGCATCCCCATATGCTTGGAAACTTAACCTATTAAATTACTGTCCGAAGGGGGGAAAAGCTAGAAAACCTTTGTTCGGGACAGGTCATCCATTCTACAGAACATTCATGGTTCTGGCCACTGTTCTTTCTCTGTAATCTAGTAGAATTTTGAATAATTGAAAAGCAGTGCCTATGTCTGGTTTCATTAAGGAAGAGTAGAAAGCTTTTTAGAAGATTCAGTGTTGCTGTATACCAAACAAAAAGAAATATTGTGGAAAATTCTGATTGATAGTACTGCATGAAGTTTGTTTTCTTTTCTGTTGTTGTTATAGAATTGATTGTTGGTTTGAAAACATTTGCAGGGCTCTCTACAGGAAATAGTTTTGGTGGAGGAAGAACTACCTTGGCCTATTACGTTTTGAGATATAGGTCAGAAATCTATTGCATGAAACAACCCACAAGCAAGAGTTTTGATTATAGCCCTAATTTGTTTTATTTAATGTAAGACTGTGGAGCTATTTAAAGTTTGATTTCTCAATCTAAAATAATTGTTTAGCATATTACTCTACTGATTTCAGTAGACCTCATTGATGTGTTGGTATGATCAGGTCTCTAATCTTTCCAGTATTCTATTTCATAACAGACTCTTACCAAGAAAAATGTACTTGTGAACTTGCATAAATTGTGAATTAAGGAAATTAACTGTGGAAATGGTTCACTTTGAGGAGTGTGAAGTAGTTCAAAACACTACTAAACCTTTAAAAGAAGGAATTGTTTATTCGAGAACTGCAAACATATACAGATACTTGGAAAGAGTGGATTTAAATTTTAGGTTGTTAATATGTTGATCAAACAGTATAATATTGAATTATGTTATTACTGTGTTGTCAAAGGCTTTCATGGCCGGAATCACTGGGTTGCTGTGAATTTTCCAGGCTGTATGGCCATGTTCCAGATGCATTCTCTCTTGACGTTTCGCTCACATCTATAACAGGCATCCTTAGAGGTTGTGAGATTTGTTGGAAACTAGACAAATGGGGTTTATTTAATCAGTGGCTTCTCTGTGTCCACAAGCATGTGAACAATTTCAACAGAAAGGAGGAAGGAAACCATGAAAATAAACAAAATTAAATACTTGTATTTAAAAACTCTAAAATCAGGATAGTAAATAAAGAGCAACACTAAAAAAAAAAAACAGGGGAATTCCAGACAAGAATTAATCAGGGTCAGCTAGCACCTTCCAGCAAAGGCTCCCCCCAGCAGCAACCAGCCAGGCTTTGAAGCTACAAGACCATCAACATGGCTAATTGCAACATTCACACTTCCCTCAAACTGACAAGAGTTCTTTCTCCCACCCTGGACATTCCACAGAGATATAAACCTCACTTGCCTGGTTTCCATCAGACCTCACAACCTCTGAGGATGCCTGCCATAGATGTGGGCGAAATGTCAGGAGAGAATGTTTCTGGAACATGTCCATACAGTCTGGAAAACTCACACAACCCTATGTTATTACTACTTAGAATAAATACTAAGTGATGTGGTGCCTATAAATATGACCGAAAGTTATGTTGACATATGTAATGCTGTAGTATTGAAAACATAGAGCCCAATGTAGAGTATTGGATTTCAATGTGATGTAGTCCAGGTTTTGAAATGTTTTCTTCTTATACTATAACTCCCATGACCTCGCTGTAGCCACACTGAGTTGCTGAATAGGTTGCTGAATAAGGTACACTTATAAGTTGCTAAATAAGGTACACTTTCAGAGCTCTGATTGTGTCTTGGTTCAAATCTTTGGCATATAACTTTTATTCCAGTCTAGTAGTGACCACAAGAACTAGAAGGAGGTCATCAGCACAGGAGCAAAGAGGAGTGAAGAGCTCACAAGTGCACATGTTTAAATCCAGTTCCAATAATTGTTAAGTCAGGAGATGGTTTTACGGGAGCAAATGACCAGATTTCATAGAGTTGATAGGGGCCTTCTACACTTCTAGAGTTGATAGGCACCTTCTACCATTCTTCTACTAAGGAATGGTAGAAAATCCAGAGCTAGAGCATTCTGGACAGGTGGCTTAGAGACTTCCAGCTAGGAACACCCTCCCCAACAACATTCCCACCACCATATTAATCACCAGGAACATTTTTTCTTATGTTCAGTTGAAATGTACTCTCCTTTGACTTAGGTGGCAATTCTATACATGCTTTATTGGTAGTAAACCACATTGAGTTCAGAGGGACTTACTTCTGAGTAGACATATATGAGTTTACTTTGTCTTGATCTGTAGATCTAATGTCTCCTTCCAGGACAACAGAGAAAATATTACCTTTTCTTCTATGGAGCATCCTACTTAGGGTGTTTTGAGAGTTCTATCATACACTCTATCCTACTGCCAATCTTGGTGGTTTGGTTGTTGTGTGCCTTCAAGTCATTGCTGACATATGGTGATCCTAAGGTGAACTTGTCACCGGATTTTCTTCACAGAATTTGTTCAGATGGGAGTTGTTTTTACACTCCTTTGATACAGAGAGTGTGTGACTTGCTCAACATCACCCAGTGAGTTTTAATGGCTGAGTGGGAATTTGTTTATTTTTAATTTTTATTTATATTTATGAGTTTATCAACTCATTTTTTTTACAATATCTTAGACAAGAGAGTATGTCATATTATATACAATCTAATAGTAAAACCAAAAAGTGAGTGGGAATTTGAACCCTGGTCTCCAGGGTCAAGCTCCAGTGCTCAAAGCACTACACTACTCTGAGTCTCTCCAGTTTTGAGTGCTCTAGTCTAAATGTGTGAATTTCCTTCAGACTTTTCTCATGGGACTTATTTTCTCTACCCAGCCATCTTTGCTTCCCTCCACTGAACCTGTTCCAGTTTGTCAACATATTTCTTAAAATATAGCATCCAGAAAGGGAAAGTAGAGTCTAAACCAGGGCTTCTTAAACTTTTTCCACTCACTACTTTTTTCTGTTTGAGAATTTTTCTACATGTATAGGTATATAAAATAGGCATGAAAATCAAACATTTACTGATAATAAATGTGTATTTACAAAGCTTGCTAAATAGATTAGTTTTCCTTTTGTGTGGAGTACAGCTGAAGCATTCTTGCACATTGTTGCTAACAGATTCCTGGAAAAGATTCAGAGAACTTTTACTGTTGCCAATTTTTTTTTGTGATACCAGCATTGGGCTAAGCTAAGGGGAGCCTATTTGGGGTTGAGATCCACTGCTTAAAAAGCATTGCCCTAGTCTAGACAACACTGGACTCTTTGCAGGAAAAGATGAAACTTTGCATCTTGTGACTTGGAAGTTTAGTGCTGTAAATGCATTACCTTTTTTTTATTCTAAAGTATAAAAACCCCAGTTTTCCATTTTCTCGAGGTAATTTTGAAGTATCTTCCTGTCCCACAAAGTGTTAACTATCTCTCCTAGTGGGTCTGTCACTTACATAGCTGAAAATGATTTCTTCCATCCCCTTATCACTCTAACACTACTGGAAAATAAGGGCCCAGGACAAAGTCCTATGGCATGGTACTACAATCTCTTTCTGGCATCCACTAATGAACGTTCTTTGAGTACAAGATTCCAGCCAGTTATTTGTGCAAGTAATGGCATTAAGGTAAAGGTTTTCACCTGACATTAAGTCCAGTCGTGTCTGACTCGGTTGTGGTGCTCATCTCAATTTCTAAGCCAAAGAGCCGGCGTTGTCTGTAGACACCTCCAAGGTCATGTGGCCGGCATGACTGCATGGAGCGCCATTACCTTCCCGCCAGAGCGGTACTTATTGATCTCACATTTGCATGTTTTCGAACTGCTAGGTTGGCAGAAAAGTAATGGCATTACTGGGCCTTAAATTAACTTTCATGCTGAAAAAAATGACAGACATGATTTTGTGCGGTATTTGACTGAAATCAAGAGAAATAACTTTCACAATAGTTCTTACAATCCACTAAACTGATAACTGATTTGTAAAGGACACATTTATTCTTGCAGGTTTTGCTTTGGGCAAATCAATTCCAGCATTTGCTAATCACTTTGTTGTTATTAAGATGCTTATAAACTAACTAATTTAAACATCTGAATAATGCAGCAACCAAAACCACTGGTGTGACATCTCAGGCGCCACCGAAGTTATCCCAGATAGTTTAATTCAAAATTAAATGGCAGCAATTATAATGTGCTTGCTCCCTTTACTGTCTGTTTCCTGGTAAGTTCCTAAATTACAACTAGACTTGCTTGATTGCTTGGAGCAAATAAAAATCGCTCCCAGGTGATAAAGCAGCAAATTTAGAGTCGTAGTAAATGACAAATTTCGGAGATGAATAGTCCTGCATCATAGTATTTCTTTCAACCGTCTGCTGTCAGGTCTGTGAGTGTAATATGTCAGCCATGGTCCTGATCTTTCATACTTCTTTTCTAAAGATTTATGGTGTTTTCCATCACCATGAGCGGTTAAGCAGATGGATACTGATAGAACATCTCAGAGTTGAAGTAATCACTGCAACAAAGATATTCTTTTTTTTAAAAAAAAGTGTTTATATGCAAGTTAAAGAAATTAGGAAAACTAAACTCTGGTTTTAAAACTTTTGAATTAGCTCTTACTAACAATCCCTCAAGGTCATTATTTCCTGGGCATATCCTCTGTGACGTGCAAACAAATCATGAAAATTCATTCCAACTTACCTAAGACTGTTTAGTGAGCAGATGGCTGAGGGGAGATTCTGAATCACACCTTGATCCTTTTGTGACGTTGTGCACCTTCAAGTCATAGTGACCGTAAGGCAAATATGTCATGGAGTTTTCTTGCTAAGATTTGTTCTTTGCTTGAGAGGGTGTGACTTACCCAAAGTCAATCAGTGGGTTTCCATCGCTGAGTGAGGATTCGGACCCTGACTCTCACAGTTGTTAGCCATTGGATGAGACTAACTCAGTTTTGAGTTTAGAAACAGGTTGGCTGTAGCCATGATTGAATGATACTTCTGGGAGTGGCTGTGAATTCAACATCAGTCTCAAAGGAGCTACAAGATCCCCTTGCATTGAGAAGACATAGGAATTGAATAAAATGTTTTAGTAGCATAGAATCAGATGTGTTGCTCTAATCGTTCCTCTTACTTTTAGAGAGATAGCCTATCTATTTCTTTGAAAAAGTACATTTCTTTGTGGAGGAAAAGCTTCTGGTAGAGTTCCTCATCTTTCTTGAGCTGTGGATAGCTAACACTGCTGATGACTTCATGTGTGAACACTTTTTCAGTGAGTGTATGTACACACTTTTTCTTGATTTGACTTAATAGTTTAAGTTTTGACTTAAGCTATTGTTACGTAAAAATGTACACAACAGCAGAATCCCCTTGTTTTGTGGTGGTCATTGAATTATTGCCCCTTGAATGGATTTAGAAGTAAACAAAGCAATTCCTCTTCTGCAAATGTTTTGGTAGCCTAATTTGGTAGCAAATGTTTTGGTAGCCAGGTCACTGACGACTACTTGTTCCTGAGTGGATTTTATAAATGGACATGGAGACTTTTGTTAAAAGGTTATATATCAATTGCATTCATGGCAAGCATACTTTCCCTCCCATATGTCCTGCATATCAGTACAAAACATTAGTGTTGGTTCCTAACATTGGGGGTTGATTCCTCCTTAGAAGACGAACAGTTTAGAAGGGGAAAGACATTCTTAACCAGTGGATCATCTCTGCTCAGTGTTTCATGTATTTTTTTTTTGCAAGTCCACTTTTTATCTGTTGACTTATAGATTTTGTGTGATGCTCACAATGAAACGTGTGAAATATAAAAGACTAGCTTTGTTACCCAGCAATGTCCGGGTTAGGTATTTGGTAATTTGTAACACTATTTATTTGAAAGAGTCATTGTTTTGGGATTTTATGAATGTCTCATTAAGAACATGTATAAGGATGTAGGTGGACTACAACTCACATCATGCCAGGTTAATCCTCCCAAACCCTTCCAATATTTTCTGTTGATCATGGGAGTTCTGTGTACCAAGTGTGGACCAGATCCATCATTGGTGGAGTTCAGAATGTTCTCTGGATGCAGGGTGAACTACAACTCCCACCTAGGTGGGTCAGTCCCCCAAGCCCCCTAAGTATTTTCTGTTGGTCATGGGGTTCTGTGTGCCAAGTTTCGTCCAGATCCATCATTGGTGGGGGTCACGGTGATTTCTGGAAGTAGAAGCCAATAGGAAAAAGGACATTGTCGCTTACATATATACATTCACTTTTATTATATAGACCAGCTTAGGTACCTACCCAACGATGTCTGGGTTAGATATTTGGTAATTTGTAATGCTATTTATTTGCAAAGGTCATTGTGTTTGGATTTTATGAATGGTCCCATGAAGGAAATGCATAGAGATGTGGATAAACTACAGTTCCAATCATCATCTGTCATTACCCCCAAACTGCACCAGTATTTAAAGTTCATCATGTTGGTTATGTTTGCCAAGTTTGGTTCAAGACCCATCATTGGTGTGGTTCACATACTCTTTGGATGTAGAGTAAACTACAACTCCCATAATTCCTCAGTGAGTGCCCACCAAAACCCAATGAATTAGGTAATTTGGTAAAGAGAAACGTTTGGAAAAATCATTGTTTGTTTTTGGATTGTACGAATGATCCTATTAGAAAATGCACAAAGATATGGGTGGGCTGTAAGTCCCCCCAAAGTCTGCCAATATTTAAATTAGTCATGGTGGGTCTGTGTGCCAAGTGTGGTCCAGATCTCTGGAAGAGGGGGCCATCTTGGACGATCCATACAAACAACATACATACAAATTTTTATTATAGACTAACTTAGGTACCCGGCAATGCCTGGGTTAGGTCTTTTGGAAAGAATAAACATTAGAAAATATCATTGTTTGTTTGTGAATTTTATGAATTCTCCCATTACAAAATGCACACGGATATGGGTGGGTTGCAAGTCCCACCATTCTCTGTCATTTTCTACCAGACCCCTCCAGTATTTAAAGTACTATAGTAAGGGGGGAGATTTAGATGCTGAAGTATGTTTTTGCTTTTCAGCCATTCTTGACAGTACTTTGTTTAGCAGTAGTGGCGTATTGGTAACTGTTGTTAGAATTCCCTAGTTAAGATAGTTTTGGGCTCTCTGTATACTTGCTCCTCAATGGCTGTAGCAGGTCCACTTTTTGAGGAAAGAGCAGAGAGAAATGAGGCTGGAAGCATGTGTGAGAGAACAAAGTTGGTGTTTTCCTTGTGCTCCATTTGTGGTTTGTTGCTGAGCCAAGGGTGACCTATTCAGAGTTGGCTCCGAACAGGCTGGCAAGCTTCCATTTTGTCTCTCTGCAAAATGTTCTTTTAGGTTTTTTTTTAATAACTGAAATGGGATTGAAGAAATAAAAGGCATAAAAATGGAAATTAGTTACCACAATGAATTGTCCCCCTTTTAAGTCTGTAATGAGTTAGGGAGGATACTTTCTTTCTTAACACGTATTATGTCTGTTTTCGTCCGTACTCCTCCCCCATGTGTCGTTTCTTGATTACAGAGCAGCTGAGGTTCACAATGGTAGGTTATGGCATGAGTCACTAGATACAGTCCTTGCCAAAACCGTCTTGCCACAAATCTTGTCCAAAGGGCTTGTCAAATTAGCCAGCCAACAGAGCATTCGTGAAAGTGCTTATTGCTTGTATCAGTAAGGATTCGTTTCTGCTGACTTTCATACACAGAAACATTTTTTTCTGACTATTACAGACTATAATAGTTACAGAGCTATAAAAACAGCATTATGATTTTGCATTTGTTGATATACAAATTAAAGTGAAATTCCTTCCTCTTCATAGATTGAGAACTTTATTTTGTACTAGCTGTCCCCTGCCACGCGTTGCTGTGGCCCAGTCTGGTGATCTGGAAAATAAAGTAATGAGAAAGTGTTGGTTTCTAATATATGTAATTTCTTTATGCTTGTGGGTAAACAGTATTTCTTGTTGTTTCTTTGTCAGTGTTGATGTGGAGATTGTCTGGTTTGCCTACTCTGGAACATGCAACATATCATTGTCCTTCTTTATGGGTCCCTTTCAAATCTATGATATGATAGCTCTCTGTGTGTGAATCATATATGCCTATCTATATCTATGGCTGGATGGCTCTTTGTCAGGAGGGCTTTGATTACATTTTCTTGCCCTGGTAAAGGGAGCTGGACTGGATGGCCTTAAGTATTTTCTGTTGGTCATGGGGGTTCTGTGTGGGAAGTTTGCCCCAATTCTGTTATTGGTGGGGTTCAGAATGCTGTTCAGCAGTGGAATTCTCTGCTCCGGAGTGTCGTGGAGGCTCATTCTTTGGAGGTTTTTAAGCAGAGGGTAGATGGCCATCTATCAGGAGTGCTTTGAATGCAATTTTGCTGCTTCTTGATATGGGGTTGGACTGGATGTCCCATCATGATGATGATGATGATGATGATGATGATAACAACAACACTTTATTTGTACCCCGCTACCATCTCCCCAAGGGACTCGGTGCAGCTTACATGAGGCCGAGCCCAAATACAACAATACAAGCAATAAAACAGCAATACAAGCAATAAAAAAACATAGACAATAAAATATACAACATTATCAATAAGACAATACACAGTTAAAAACAGTGGAAGTCCAAATGTAAGGTTAAAATTGGAAGTAATGCTGGGACATGGACAAAAAAGTGATAATGGTGTTTGTGGAAGGGCATACGAGCAGACCTAAAGAAATGTAAAGTGCTTTGGAGGACAAAGTGCTATGGGATCATTATTCCGGGAAGGCACACTGGAACAGCAAGATCTTCAAGCTCCTCCTGAAGACTGCCAGAGTTGGGGCCTGTCTGATGTCTTTAGGGAGTGAGTTCCAGAGTCGAGGGGCCACCACCGAAAAGGCCCTCTCTCTCGTCCCCACCAATCGCGCCTGCGATGCTGGTGGGATCGAGAGCAGGGCCTCTCCGGATGATTGGAGGGATCGTGTGGGTTCATATATGGAGATGCGGTCACGCAGGTAGGCGGGTCCCAAACCGTTCAGGGCTTTGTAGTTAAGAACCTGCACCTTGAATTGGGTCCAGTAAATGAATGGCAGCCATGAGGTCTCTTCCAACTCTATGATTCTATGATTCACATTTTGGAATGACAATATTTGCATATATGTAAATAATGAAGTATCTTGCAATGGAACCCAAATCTAAACATGAAATTCATCCATGTTTAATAGACACTTTATACACATAGCCTGAAGGTAATTTTATACACAGTATTTTAATAATGTGCATGAAGCAAAGTTTGCGTCCATTGAACTATCAGAAAGTAAAGGTTTCACTATAATGGCCACTCATGTAAACCATTTTGTGTGCTCAACCTATTTTTTTTTTACAATAAATGTATAGATTATAAAAAAAGTATTTAATGACCTATTCCCCTCCCCATCTCCATGTCTCAAGCAAACTATACTACTTGTGGTTAGGTCAAATGTTCCTTTTGGTTTCCTTCTTTCTTTAAGTGTCTTATAATTTCCCTGTTGCAACAGCTCCATTGGCTGCCAGTCTGGTTCTGGGCAGAATTCAGAATGCTGGTTATGAAGCCCTACATGACTCAGGTCCAAGCTATTTGTCAGATTGTATCTCCCTGTTTTAACCTGCCCAAGCCCTGAAATTCTCATGAGAGGCAATTTTCTCCGTCCTACCTCCATCGCGAGCACAATTGGTGGAACCTTCTCAATGGCTACTCCTTGATTCCGGAACTCCCTGACTAGGAAAGCCAGAATAGCCCCTCACCTGCTGGCCCTCCAATGGCAGGTTAAAACTTTTCTATTCAGACAGGCTTTTGAATAAGGAAGTTTTTAAGACTGAGCCAGGGAATGCTTGAGTTCCAGGGCCTGGGAGCAGCCACTGAGAAGGCCCTCTCCTGTGTTTGCTGTAGATATGCCCATGAGGCTGATGGGCATATCTACAGCAAACACCCACCAGCTTAAAAACTATCCACCATTCTAAAATTGCTATTGGTATCAAAAATGGAATTCCCAAATTGCGAAATATATAAAATTATATGAAATAGAAATTGCAGCTCCATAAAACCTAGCAAGCCACGTATTTACTTACATTAACTTTTTTGTGGAAAATCATTTCTGGATTGTTGTCTAGTCACACTCAAAACCTCTGCCTTAATTTCTTTAATCCCCTCACTATGGACTGGGAGATTGGAGGGGGGGGGGAGTTAATCAATTGATGTACCATCAGATCTCCCTGGGTCTGTTTCCTGCTCCCATTGATAAGATCTAGGGTATTTGTGGGAAAGATCCAGCGGCAACGCCTCAAGCCAGCTTCACCAATTGAGATGGGCATCATCATCCCCATTGTGTTCACTGGACTAACCCTATTCTATTAAGCAGAGCTAACCCATTAAACCTACCAGGGACTCATTACATATTGCCACATCACATTCCTTTGGGATCACACCCCTTTCAGAGGCGGACCATTAAATGGACCGACATTTCAAATGATCCATTGACACTTTATTGACATTCCCACCATATGAACAGTGAATTGGCAAAGACGTCTGACGGAATCCTGAGCCACTCTAGATGCAGATCCTAACTGGACTGTTGTTTAACCATTCAGGAGATGGCATGGATTTCTTGAATAGCCGTGAAATAAAATTAAAATGTCCTGTATTCACAGTTGCAGTATGTTAGTACTTTGGAGTGCTTTCTTTGCTGACATCCTCTTTGGCCACTGAAAATAAACCTGTAGTTTTGCATTCCACCCTGTCTTTGTCTGATTTGGCCTTCTGGATCAGCTAGACACAACAGGCTTCTGAACTCATGGTTCTTGCAGTAGCTGAAATCACTCAACACTGTTGTATGCCCTAATACATCATAAAACCTTATTTATTTATTTAAAGCATTTTTATTCCGCCCTTCTCATCTCGAAGGGGACAGGGTGGAGCACAACATATAAACGGCAAACATTCAATGCCGAAACATTAAGGAGCTCCATTGGCTGCCGTTCATTTTCAGTCCCAATTCAAGGTGCAGGTTCTTACCTACAAAGCCCTAAACGGTTTGGGACCTGCCTACCTGCGTGACTGCATTTCTGTGTACGAACCCACACGATCTCTTCGATCATCTGGAGAAGCCCTGCTCGCGCTCCCACCTCCATCGCAGGTGCGATTGGTGGGGACAAGGGAGAGGGCCTTCTCGGTGGTGGCCCCTCGACTCTGGAGCTCACTCCCCAAGGACATCAGGCATGCCCCAACTTTGGCAATCTTTAGGAGGAGCCTGAAAATGTGGTTGTTCCAGTGTGCCTTTCCAGAATAAGGAAACTCCCAGCAATATGTCCATAATTGCACTTTATTAGTGATCTAGGACTGTCTGTACGCTCCATTCTTTTCCGAAATTCTATCCTAGTTATATTTCACCTGGTCTTGCTCAGCATTATTTTTAAAATTTTAATTATTACATTTGGCCCAGCCATAGGTTTTTAAATGTTATTGTGTTATTGTTGAAGTTTACTGCCTATTTTTTGTTTAGGAGTTTTATTTTATTGTTTTGTATTACTGTTGTTGTTGTTTTTTGCTGATGTATTGTGGGCTTGGCCTCATGTAAGCCGCATCGAGTCCCTTGGGGAGATGGTAGCGGGGTATAAATAAAGTTTTATTATTATTATTATTTATTATATTAGACCACACACATACAAAAGCATTAAAATCACATATCTTACCTATGCTTGTGCTCTGGAATTTCAGCAGGGAACTACTGCTGATGTGGCAGCCCTATTCAGTGACCTCTGATCTTGTGCACAGAACTACCATGGCTTAACCACTCTACAAATTTGTTTAGCTCATGTCTTCAGACTCTATCCTGACATAGCCAGTTGGGTTGAATCTCCCCAAGTGTTATCCCAAATCTATTTACCCAGCTGACTCAAGTGCTCTAAATTATGTAGTTTCTCTCCCCTTGTACTTTATGCCTACTGTATCCTACCAAAATTCAGCTTGTTGTATGCAGCCAAAAGTTTGTAAAGCAATACAGTAACCCAAGAGAAGATCATAAAGCAACAAAACCTATGTGTAGATGCACATTGAAAAAAATGATACCCCAGGGAAATAAGTCACCATCACCCCCCCCCCCCCAATCCTTGCAATTCCATTACTAACCCAGTCACCCTCCAGCACTATGTGTGGAATAGCTTTGTCGAGAGAGTCATGGTGCTGATTTCCTTTCTTCCTCAGGAAGAGAAATGAAAAGACAGCTTACCCATTAGACCACCTCAGACTGTGAATGACATGATTAAATGAACCACACCACTGTTCTGTGATATCCCTGCTTTTGCTGCCTTGTTTCCCTTCCTATGCTGCTACTATGCTAAACGGTTCGGGACCTGCTTATCTTCGCATCTTCCCCTATGAACCAGTACGTACCTTGAGATCTTCTGAGGAGGCACTGCTTTCTCTCCCCGTCCCCCCCTGCCGCCGTCTCAAGCACGGTTGGTGGGGACGAGGGAGAGGGCCTTCTCGGTGGTGGCCTCCTGGCTCTGGAACTCCCTCCCTACGGAGATCAGACAGGCTTCTACCTTGTCCTCTTTCTGAAGTCAACTAAAAACCTGGATGTTCCGGCGTGCTTTTGATTAAGCAGCCCACCAATAATTTTCCTGTTTCCTACTTTACGCTCAGCACTTTCACCGGTCGATCTCAATATGTTGTTGACAGTATTTCCAGCCCTCCCCATTTGATTGTTGCACTTTTCTTGCACTCCTGCCAGAATGTATTGCACTCAGTGAGTTTGTACTCCAGCTATGTTCTTTT
Organism: Anolis sagrei; assembly: GCF_037176765.1. Taxonomy (NCBI): domain Eukaryota; kingdom Metazoa; phylum Chordata; class Lepidosauria; order Squamata; family Anolidae; genus Anolis; species Anolis sagrei. The sequence continues at coordinate 101,858,494 of NC_090025.1, read as the reverse complement.
TCTCAGCCATATTGTTTGGATGTTGTTTATAATTGTGAGTGTTTTCATTTTATCTGATGTTTTAAATCTGTTGTGTTTTACTTGTAATTTTGAGCTTGTCCCTTGTAAGCCGCCCCGAGTTCCCTTGGGGAGATGGTTGGCAGGGTATACAAATAAAGTTTTATTATTATTTGAAACACAACAAGATGAGTCCACAGCAGACACTCTGCTGGCTGTTGTATTGGATCACACGTCGGACACTTCCCAAGTGTCTAGGACAGTGTGATGTATCGGCGAATAATGCGTGCAAATCCCAGTAAGGTGGCCTTCTGCAGCTGGCAGATGGTAATTTTGTCAGCGCCGATTGTATTTAAGTGCAAGCCAAGGTCTTTAGGCACTGCACCCAGTGAGCCGATCACCACTGGAACCACCTTTACTGGTTTGTGCCAGAGTCTTTGCAATTCGATTTTTAAATCTTCATATTCTGTTAGCTTTTCTAGTTGTTTCTCTGCAATCCTGCTGTCACCTGGGATTGCGACATCGACGATCCATACTTCGTTTTTTAACACGATTGTGAGGTCAGGAGTATTATGCTCCAAAACTCTGTCTGTCTGAATCCGGAAGTCCCAGAAGAGTTTGGTGTGTTCATTCTCTGTAACTTTTTCTGGCTTGTGATCCCACCAGTTCTTTGTTGCAGGCAGATGGTGTTTGTGGCACAAGTTCCAATGAATCATCTGAACAACGGTGTTGTGCCTCTGCTTGTAGTCTGTCTGCGCGATCTTCTTGTAGCAGCTCAGGATGTGATCTATTGTTTCATCTGCTTCCTTGCAGAGTCTACATTTGGGATCTGTTGTCGACTTTTCAATTCTGGGTTTGATGGTATTGGTTCTAATGGCTTGTTCTTGGGCTGCCAGAATCAGGCCCTCCGTCTCCTTTTTCAAAGTTCCATTTGTGAGCCACAGCCATGTTTTTTCTTTGTCAATTTGGCTCTCAGTTTTTGCCAGAAACTAACCATGGAGTGCCTTCTTTTGCCAGTTTTCTCCTCCTCTTCCTCCTCCTCCTCTTCCTCCTCCTCCTCCTCTTCTTCTTCTCCTTTTTCTTCTTCTGTGTGTCACACTTTCCTTCCCTAGTCTCGCACTGAATCTTCACTATACATATTTCCTCCATTTTTATGTTACCAGTTCACCTCTCTCCAAATTCCCCTCCTTCTCCTTTCCTCGCCACACTCCTTTGCCATACCACCTTCCCTTATTCCTTGCATTCCACCATGTACCTCTCAGCGCCCCTTTCCCCATTGCTTCAACTTTTGCTGCCACATTTTCTTGTGCTTTCTCCACTCAGGCCACTGCATTTCCCATGCCTCTATTCTTTCCTTAGCCCAATCTCAAACTTTCATATTTTTCCCTTCCCTTGTATCTCCCTATTTTGCTCTACCTTAAACTTGTGCCAGGCTTACCTCCCTTGCCCCACTGTTGAACCTCCTAGACTCAAGTTATGCTTCTGCCCATCTGTTACCTAAAGGCATGGTGATTCCATAAGATGACCAATGCTGCTTTAAATAAAAGGCAGGCAAATGATACTATCACTGCTGGAGGGTGAGGTACCAAGGGAGAGTATGATAAACCAAGAGGAAGTAGTCGCAGGGCAGTAATGGAGAGGGAGGAAGGTGGAGGCAAGATGTTGGTATTCCCCTGGCTCCATAGAAAGCATAGGAGATGTTATGATGTATTTTGTTATTGTGTGTTTATTGTGTTGTATTATTTTGGGCTTGGCCTCATGTTAGCTGCTCTGAGTCCCCTTTGGGGAGATGGTGGCGGGTTATAAACAAAAAAATATTATTATTATTATTATTATTATTATTATTATTATTATTATTAGCTGCATATGATTCCGGAACCAGATGGAAATATGTTAAGTCATGCAGAAGCAAGTCAGCAAACAAATAGAATCCATGACATTTTAAATACCAATAACTGATTTGGGTATGAGAAGCTTTTCATTGGTGTTTGCCATTGTTGCATCCTCCTCTTGTTTCTTCTTTGTGTCTCCATTGCTTATGTACAGTCTTCATGGAGAACTCCGTAAAACAAATTTCATCAATTCTTTTCCCAGTAATAGCTAAGCTTCCCCGTTCTTGAACTACTACATTACATTTTTTGTTAAAGAGAGAGTCTAGTTCTCTGTATTTTGTTTGGTAACACTTCTCCCAGTCCACCTGAAAGTAACCTTTGGCCAACTCTATCATGCTAACCTACAGGGTTATATTTTCTTTCATTAGAACTTGAACTTTGTACTTGTCTTGGCCTTCAATCATTCACTGTGTGCTCATTGGATACAAATTAATGCATGTTTTCTGTTTTGCAATCTTTTTCCTCTGTGTAATCTGGGAATTGAATGTTGGCAGATTGCAAACAAGCCTAACGATACATTTAATGACATAACTGTGAGTCGACCTGAAGATAAGTGGAGTCATTCGGCTATAAAATCATTCCATTTGTCAGCTCTGGAGCTTGTTTTTCCTGTCACCACCATCATATTATTGCCCTACAAATGGGTAGCTTTTTCATGTCAGGAGTGACTTGAGAAACTGCAAGTTGCTTCTGGTGTGAGAGAATTGGCTGTCTGCAAAGACATTCCTCGGAGAATGGCCAGATGTTTTACCATCCCGTGAGAGGCTTCTCTCATGTCCTCACATGAGAAGCTTGAGATGACAGATCCCTGGGTTCGAACCACCAACCTTTCGGTCAGCAATCCTGCCAGCACAACGTTTAACCCATTGTGCCATTGGGGGCTCCTAAAAGAACCATAGAGATTTGTGTGTTTTGTAATTATAAGATAATCTCCAGATCTTCTTCCTCCCAAAAAAGAAACACCTAGCAAGCTTCTTCAGTTATAGCGATATATTTGAAAATATGTTTGAAGAAGCAATCCTTCAAACATATTTTCATATATTGGGAAGTCTGAAACTCTCACAACAGCATCCCATCCAAGATTTCTATGACTTCTTATACCCTGGTGTTGAACGTGGCTCATATTCAGCTATAACACTGTCAGGATTTCACCTGGGAGTGTTGACAGCTCCAACAATCAGCTTATTTAAATGTATTTATTAAAAAGATGTTGTGTTGCCATGTGTTGCTGTGGCCCAGTCTGTGTATATGTGTTTTGTTTGTGTGTATGTATGTGTATGTATGTGATAATGCACATACGTTGTAATGTAATTTATTTGGAGTGCTTCTACCCCACCCTTCTCAACCCCCTAGGGGAGACTCAGGGCAGCTTACAATAGGCACAATTCGATGCCCAACAGTTCACAAAATACAGTATACAAAATACAATATAATGACAACAGTTATAACTAGTTAAAACAATCAAATTAATACAATAGCAGCAATAAAATCATCTTGTGGTCAATGTTTGCCAGTTCAAAAATCCATAATCCATCCAGCATTGTCATTGTTCTTTCCTACTCTGGTCGTCATTGTCTTTTATCCATCTGCCAGCTTACCCGAAAGCCTGGTCCCATATCCAGGTTTTTAACTTCCTTCTGAAAGAGAGGAGGGATGTTGATGACCTAATTTCCCCGGGGAGTGCATTCCACAGGCGAGCGGCCACCACCGAGAAGGCCCTGTCCCTCGTCCCCACCAGTCTCACTTGTGATAAAGGTGGGGCCAAGAGCAGGGCCTCCCCAGAAGATCTTAAACTCCGAGGTGGGACGTAGAAGGAGATACATTCGGACAGGTACGCTGGGCCGTAGCCGTATAGGGTTTTGTAGGTCAAAACCAGCACTTTTAATTGTACTCGGAACTGGACCGGAGCCAGTGGAGCTGACATAACAGGGGGCTGGTATGCTCCCTGTATGATGCTCTGGTGAATAATCTAGCCGCCGCCCGTTGGACTAATTGAAGTTTCCGAACAGTCTTCAAAGGCAACCCTACGTAGATCGTGTTGCAGTAATCTGTTCGGGATGTAACAAGAGCGTGGACCACCGTGGCCAGATCAGACTTCCCAAGGAACGGGCACAGCTGGCGCACAAGTTTTACTTGTGCAAAAGCTCTCCCGGCCACCACCGAGACCTGGGGTTCCAGGCTTAGCAATGAGTCCAGGATCACTCCCAATACTTAATTTTATTTTTTGGCTTTTTATGTGTTTTCTGCTGTGTTTGTGTTTTTATAAGTGATGGTCACTCATTGGCCTGACAGGCGTCTTGTGTCCAAATTTGGTGTCAATTTGTTCCGTGGTTTTTGAGTTATATTACACCCACAAACAAACATTACATTTTTATTTATTTAGATTGATTGGTCAAGATTGGACTGGCTTTAGCACAGCAGGTTACTTGCCAGCTGCAGCTGCAGTAAATCTTGCCAACTGAAAGGTTGACAGTTGAAAGCCGGGTCAGGGTGAGCTCCTGACCTTAAGCCCAGCTCCCTTGCCCACTTAGCGAATCGAAAACAGCAATGTTGAGTAGATGAATGGGAATTGCATAAAGTGCGAAGATATTTTCGGCATGGCGTTTTGGAGGAAAGTTTATTAACAAAGAAAGCTCTTCGACAAGAAGGTGTAGCAACAGCACCCCCTTGTGGCTGGAACTGAGCACAGCCTACAAAATATTCCGAATGATGAGAAAAAACCTAGCGATATCCTCTATCTGTTGTCTGTTTTGTCATTTTATAATTGGCATTGAATGTTTGCTGTATATGTGTTCTGTGATCCACCCTGAGTCGCCTTTGGGGTGAGAAGGATGGAATATAAGTAGTGTAAATGAATAAATACAATAAGATTGTTCATTCATGTTCTCTATTCCATTCCTGGTGCGAAACTTGCATGTCATATTTATATGGATAATACAAATCTATTTATCTATCTACTTACCTATCCATCTGTGATTAGCTTAACTAATTGATCAGCCTCAATAAGTGTTTCTAAAGTTTAAAAAGTCTTAGAAGTACTACAAACTGCATGGCTAGATCTAAATTGTAATAAGTATTGTAAGCATTTCCATTTGACTAAATGAAGATAGATTAAATGGATCTTGCAAAATGGGAAATGATGGAAATTAATCACCAACACTTGGTTTATTTTATTTATTCATTTACCATATTTATACTATTATTGTTATTTATTAATAATTGGTTTAAATTAAAAATCATATTTTTCTGCCCATATATTCCATAGAAATTGCACCCCCCCCCCCAAAAAAAAAACCCCTCTTTTAATCAGCATTTCTCCATCAAATTAACTTGGGGATCAAATTCAACTTTGGCCAAATGGTGTCATACTTATCATTCAATTTAAAATCAAGATTGGGATGGTTATTACAGATTTGATATAAACATCAGATGTATTCAGCATGGCATGAGCACATGGAGAGGGGTGATGTACTCTTCCCCTGCATGACTTATTCCAAACTTATGTGTTTGAAATTTTAGAAATAACAGGGGCAGATGAGGTGCAGGTGAGTCTGACAGATTATTTTCAATGCTTGTTTACTTCAAAGGTAATTGAATCTTCTTGCTGTCGTTTTGAGTCCCAGTAGCTTTACATTTGCAATGTTCTGCCTCCTCCTGAGATTAGAAAGTTTCCATCATGTTTAGCTTTCAAGTACTGTTTGAAAGACACATTTGCTTGGCTAGCTTTCATTTAGTGTGCCTTTCCTTCATTCTTTGTCCATCAGAACTGTTGGCACTGTCTGTCTGTTTTTATTGTGGTGTCCTTTTATTATATGTCAGAACGCCTTAGTGGTTACATACCTGTCTGGACTTGATCACCCAGTGGGCCTTTTGAACTGGTGCATCAGTGATGGGTTGAGACTGATGCTGAATTGAAATGCTACAAAACTGTCAACTGTTTTCTCAATTTTGTGCATACTTTGAACAGTGATGTTGTGTTTGCTGTGCTTAGTACAGGTTGTGGCCCTACTCTTTCCTGATATTATGTTTTCTTTTGCCCTCAATAGGTGAGACTACAGTCAAAAACGGTTGTGCACCCTTGACAGGCTGTGTGATGGACATGTGAAAGCAACTAGAACAGAGCTTTGGACTACAACTCCCAGAATCCCTGAGGTGGGTCACTTTCTATGCTGACTTTGGATCCAGAAGTTGTTGAATCAAATCAAGAACAACGCAGCTCTTTGTCACTCTGGGCGGTTCCACACAGCTGGAAAAAAAACCCCACATTATCTGCTTTGAATTGGAATATGTTGTTACAGTAGGTTGTCGCAGGATCAAGTGTGTGTTAAAGAAAAATCTTATGATGTTAATTATGTGCAGCTGGTAGTGTAGGTCAGGTAGCATGTTTGGGCCACACCCGGTGGGATATAACTATGGATTTTAGAATACAGTTTGGAGAAGTAATACACTACTCTGAGGAGAAGCAATAAGCTGCAATGCTGCTATGTTCTAACAGTGATGCTCTTTGTCATAGTGAAATAGCTATTTACTCAAGGTTTATGCTTCTTCATTTGAATGAAAATGAAGAAGGCTTGTTCTGTATTACTTACAAGGACTGTGTAAGTTTATTGCACTGTTTGATTTTGTATGCAACACTGCAAGTTTATGCCTCTGCTGATAAGCGTAAAGTTTTTTGTTCCTTTTTTCCTCTTGCCTGTGTGTGTTTTGCATGGGACTTGGCTAAAACTTGGCTAAAACATGCTCTGTGCAACATATGTGGTAGTGTGGACTCAGATAATCCAGTTCAAAGCAGATATTGTGAGATTTTCTGCCTTGATATTTTGGGATATATGGCTGAGTGGAAGGGCCCTCAGATACCTTGAGAATAAGAGAAAGGTGGCCTTATCCAAGGAAGGAAATGGAAGAACAATACATATGCAGTTTCCTCAAAGCAAAAGGCCAAGTCAGGTCAGGTTCTGATCTCCCTTTGAAAAGTGTAAGCTTGGTATCATTAAATAAAGCTCTGATTTCCCCTTGCTTTCCCTTGTTCCCTAAGGACAAACATTAGAGTTTTATCTCCCTTTCCAGTGCTCACTGGAAGCTGAGGCCCCTTCAAAATAGTTGTATAAAATCTACATTAAACTGGATTATATGTCAGTGTGGACTCAGATAATCCAGTTCAAAGCAGATATTGTGGATCATCTGCCTTGATATTCTGGGTTATATGGCTGCGTGGAAAGATCCTAGGCCCTTCCACACAGCCTTTTGTTGTTGCTTATTCATTCAGTCACTTCTGACTCTTCGTGACCTCCTGGACCAGCCCATGCCAGAGCTCCCTGTTAGCTGTCACCACCCCCAGCTCCTTCAGAATCAAGGCAGTCACTTCAAGGATACCATCCATCCATCTTGTCCTTAGTCAAACCCTCTTCCTTTTTCCTTCCATTTCCCCCAGCATCATTGTCTTCTCTAAGCTTTATAATAATAATAAAATAATAATAAACTTTATTTGTACCCCGCTACCATCTCCCCAAGGGACTCAGTGCGGCTTACATGAGGCCGAGCCCACAATACATCAATAAACTAAACATCAAATAAAACAATCAATACAATACAATTCATATAAACAACATAAACAAAATAAGCAATAAACAATCAACAGTGACATACAAGCATTTAAAAAACCAATGACCGGGCCAAATGTAATAGATTAAAATTAAAATAATGCTGACGTGACATGAACATTTTCAGAGAGAAGTGAGGGAACGCAGTCAGTCCTAAATCAATGGTAAAGTGCATTTTTGAGAGCATATTGCTGAGAGTTTTTCTTATTCTGGGAAGGCACACTGGAGCAACTATGTTTTCAGGCTCCTCCTAAAGACTGCCAGAGTTGGGGCATGTCTGATGTCCCTGGGAAGTGAGTTCCAGAGTCAGGGGGGCACCACCGAGAAGGCCCTCCCCTTCGTCCCCACCAATTGTGCCTGCTTTCCTTTCTTTCTCATGATGTGGCCAAAGTACTTCATCTTGGCCTCTACTATCCTTCCCTCCAATGAGCAGTCAAGCTTTATTTCCTGAAGTATGGACTGGTTGGATCTTCTCGCAGTCCAAGGCACTCTCAGAACTTTCCTCCAGCAACACAGTTTAAAAGCATCTATCTTCCTTCGCTCAGCCTTTCCTATGGTCCAGCTCTCACATCTGTAGGTTACTATGGGGAATACCATTTCTTTGACTATGCGGATCTTCGTTGCCAGTGTGATGTCTCTACTCTTCACTGTTTTATCAAGATTGGTCATTGCTCTCTTTCCAAGAAGTAAACATCTTCTGATTACTGGAGCCCCGTCCACACAGCTTTATATCCTAGAATATCAAGGAAGAAAATCCCACATTATCTGAGTGTGGACTCAGATAACCCAGTTCAAAGTAAATATTGTGGGATTTTTCTGCCTTGATATTCTGGGATATGTGGCTGTGTGGAAGGGGCTCCATGCTTTCCTGCAGGCCTTGCCCGAAGTAGCAAAATCAAAATGGATAGCAAAGCAGGGACATCTCTGGAGATGAACTGTTAATTCAAGTCAGTTGTTTTATGCGTGACATAGACAAGTCACGCTGCCTTAATTTCACCTAAAATTCTAGATATTCAGGTTAAATGACGCCATGAGATTTAAAACTACTATCAATAACGCAGCAAAAACAAAGGCTCAGTGCAATATATTTTGACAGGCAGCCAGCATAACTTCCTTCAAGTACTATGTGCCTGAATGCGTCACCATGTTAAGAACACAAGGGAGGAGAAAGGGAGGGAGGGAGGAGGGTGTCTCTTTCTTGGGAAAGTGGAGCAGCATTAAGTTGGGCATGTTTAAACATGAGACTGACATCATTGCTCTGAAAGAACAATGGAGTGTCAAACTGGAAATTAACCTACTCTATTTTCTCTCACAGGTTTTGAAAACCTGTTCTATGACACAGTCCAACCCAAGTCAAGCACTTTAGAACCCCAGTATTTTATAATGAGTGAGAACTTAGCTTAGGTCTGCCAGTGAAATCTTATTTGCTTAAATTTGGCTTAGTTATCCCCATGTTTGATTTATTTCCCTGTACTGTTCCTGTCTTTGCATGATGTGGGAGAAAGAAAAGTTAAATAGACACTTTCTCCTTCTCTGTATTTTAAGTTATATATACAGTACTTATTGCAGTACTTCTTCCAACTTCAGCATGTAAAGTTGGCTAGTTTGTTGAGCATTGTTATTTATATAACAAAAGTCTAAATGAGTAGCATTTGGGGAAAGGGAATGATGGGAGCAGATTTGTGTTGGGGCAGGGAACGACAACGATGACAAGATTGCTTTCCAGTTACATTCTTCCACTTGTACACTTATTTATTTACTATATTTATATACTGCCTTTCTCACCCCTGGGAGGGACTCAAGGTGATTTTCAACATAATAATGGCAACATTCAATGCCAACATACATGAAAGGAAAGAAAAAAAATCATAATAACTAAACATCAACATCTATATAAATAAAAATGTAATGTTCGTTTCTGGGATTAACATAACTCAAAAAGCACTGGACGAATTGATACGAAATTTGGACACTATACCCCTAACAGACCAAAGAGTGACCATCACTCATAACCAACCCCCTCCCCAAAAAACAGCGGAAAAAACTTAAAAACCCAAAAAAGCTAAATGAGGAAAAGCTAAATGATGATACAGGAAAAAAAAGGGAAGGAAGGGGAGAAAGAAAGAAACAAAGAAAGAAGAGAAAGAGGGAGGGAAAGAGAGAAGGAAAGAGAGAAGGAAGGATGGAAGCAAACAGTGAAGGAAGGAAAGAGGTAGAGAAGGAAAAAAGGAGAGATAGAGGAAGAAAAAGAAAAAGGGGAAAGAAAGAGGTAGAGAAGAAAGGAAGGAGAGAAGGAAAGAAAAAAGTAAAGGAAGGAAGGAGGGAAGGAAAGAATAAAGAGAGAAGGAAGGATGGAAGCAAAAAGCGAAGGAAGGAAGGAAAGAGGTAGAGAAGGAGGAAAGGAGAGAAAGAGGAAGGAAAAGAAAAAGGGAGAAGGAAAGAGGTAGAGAAGGAAGGAAGGAGAGAAGGAAAGAGAAAAAGGAAAAGAAGGAAAGAGGGGGCGAAGGAAGGAGGGAAAGAAGGAGAGAAAGAGGGAGGGAAGGTTGGCCACAGCAACGCGTGGGGGGTACAGCTAGTATAACTATAAATTAAAATCATTAAAACCATCAAACATAAGGCATAAACAACATTTAAACATTAAGACAAAGCATTAAAAACATCTAGTATAAATACTGAAATCACGTGATCCAAAAATTGTTCCAATTGTCATTACACGTATTTCCTAATTATTCTTTGCACTACATTATTTTACTGGCCAAAGACTTGGCCCCACAACCACATCTTTGTTTTCTTTCTAAAGGCCAGGAGGGAGGGCACTGATCTAATCTCACTGGGGAGAGGGTTCCAGAGCCTAGTAGCCATCACTGAGAAGGCCTTGTCTCTCGTTCCCACCACTGCGTTTGCGATTGAGGTGGGACTGAGAGCTGGGCCTCCCCAGAAGATCTTAACCTCCGTGATAGTTCATAGAGGGAGATATGTTTGGACAGATAAGCTGGGCCCGAACCATTTAGGACTTTATAGGCAAAAGCCAGAACTTTGAATTGTGCTCGGTAGCAAACTGGCAGCCAGTGGAGCTGTCGTACAGGGGGGTTTTGTGCTCCCTCTATGCCGCCCCAGTTAGAAATCTGGCTACCGCTCGTTGGACCATTTGAAGCTTCCGAACAGTCTTCAAAGGCAACCCCACATAGGGTGCATTGCAGTAACAAGAGTGTGGAACACCATTGCCAAATCTGATTTCCCAAAGTACAGGCACAATTTTTTATTGTGCAAAAGCTTCCCTGGCCAACCACTGAAACTTGGCGTGTACACACATGCACACATACCACTTTGTAGTTCACAACTGTGACCTGTACAGATTTTTCTCATGAGATTTCAATCATCCTAGATGTTAGTTGAGTTTGCACTGATTGGAATGAGTTGCAAGTATGGTGCCAAACATAGCAAAACTATATTTCCAGATACACTTAACAATTGTAATTCCAGATGTCTCTCTACCTGGAATACAATACAATTCTTCTGCACTATGAGCCTAGAAACATGGTTCATAGTGCATAAGAATTGTATTGTGACAAGGGGAGTTAACAGGAGGTTGAGATTGTAGTTTCCAAACTTACATAAACTTTTGTTTCCCCCCCTCTTTTTCTTTCTGTCTTCCTCTTGTTGCCTCTTTCCATATCTCAACAGGCTCCTCGTCAACTCTGAAGCCAATGATGGGGGAACAAAGGTAAAGAATGATGTAATGTCAGGACCAGACGAAAAGCATCTTTTGTTTGAGTTCTGAAATGGCTACTCTATAGCCCAGGATGAATTGGTTGTGAGGGGCTGCTTTGTGGCGTCCTGTATAACCAGCACATCAGCTTGGGAGCTTGAAGAGGCATTCATCTTTGGAGGACCCTCTCAAAAGAAAATGGGTCTAACTTTTCTCTTGCCAGTCACTACCAGTATGACCTCATGCACTTTGAGTACAATGGCATGGCTAAGCCTTTAAGTGCATAGCCATTACATCATCTTCATCATTGCTGCAAATTAGAGAGGAAGGCAAGAAAAGCCTCAGTTGTTGTCATGGCAGATGTAATGAATGGTACTCGACTCATTGTTGGCGAACGTCTAGTGGCTTTGCTGGAAAGCGGCATGGAAAAATTGCTGCTGATTGACAGCCGCCCCTTTGTGGAATATAATACATCGCACATCTTGGATGCCATCAACATCAACTGCTCCAAGCTTATGAAGCGGAGGCTGCAGCAGGATAAAATTTTGATCACAGAACTCATTCAGCATTCTGCAAAACACAAGGTAGAGTGCTGCTTAGTGTCCTTAGGTCTCTTTCTAAAGAGTATTTATGCAGATGTATTGATTATGATTAGCCATGGATTTGTGCATGTTTGTGCAAATTTGCTCCTTTTAGTCTTGACAACAGTTCGTGATGTAAGCACCAGATTTTTATCATGGTTGTTGATAAAGGTTTGCTATTAATACTGAAAATATTGGGGGAAATAACTCATACCTATAGTTGACATAAGTAATGTACAAGTAAAGGAAAAACGGGAGAAATCACCAAGACAAATGAAAAGGAATAGCCAGCATGTGCAGGTAGAAATTTAGAAAAGCCAAAATACAGAATGAGCTCTTAAAAATAATTTAAAAGGCTTTTTTGGTAATGTCTGTAGCAAAAGGGAAGAACAACGAAATAGTTAAGCCACTGTATAGAGGTCATGTCAAATACTAACAAGACAGAGAAAAGGCAGAGCTACTCAACACCTTCTTTGCCTCAGTTTTCTCCCAAAAGATTAATACTACTAAACTTGGGAAGGATGAAGCAGAGGACGTAGTAGGGGAAATGCAGCACAGAATAGGTAAACAGACAGTACAGGAATATGTGGCTAATCTAAATGTATTCATGTATCCAGGGTAGGATGAATTACTTCCAAGGATATTAAAATAACTAGCAGAAATCATTTTGAAACCACTGGAAATCACCTTTGGAAGAAGGCAAATACTGTCCCTATCTTCAGAAAGAGGAAAAAGGAGAATCCAAACAATTACTGTCTAATCAGCTTGACATCAATACTAGGAAAAATTCTAGGGCAGAAAAGTAAACAGAGAATCTGTAAGCACACAGAAAATAATGCCCTAGCACAAAAAGTTGACATGAGTAGTCATGTCAGATGAACCTATCTCTTTTTTTACAGCGTTACCAGCTTGGTAGATGAAGGGAATGCTGTGAATGTAGCATATCTCGATTTGTCAAGGTCTCCTATGACACTCTCACAAAGAAGCTGGTAAAAAGTGGGCTACTATTAGATGGATTGGGAATTGTTTAACTGACCAAATGGAAAAGATGCCTACCCATGGCCCCTTTTCATCCTGGACAGAATTGACCAGTGGAGTCCTACAGGGTTCTGTCCTGGTCACAGTTCTACTCAACATCTTTATCAATGACCGGAACAATGGAATATAAAGCAATGTTGAAATTAGAAATAGCTGTATTCAAATTAAAAACTAGCAGCGAAATTCACAAGGGCTGCAAAACTCAGTGGATAATTCCCTAAAGCTGGAGGCTCCTTTGTTTCCTTTTCTAGTTGTATACTTTGTTGTAAAACCAAGACCTTCCTTCTTAATAGACATGTACAGGTTTGCACTAGAAAAGTACCACTGTCAGTTTCTATTGTTTCAGAAAAATGCAGGTAACTTCTAACAGTAGCAGTATGCTGTTTGATTATCTGGATAATTTTTTAAGTGATTTGAAGTGCTATTATAACTTCGAATGTCAATGGCAGAAGGAAAGGGGAAAACAAATAATCTAATAGTGATGACAATAGTGACAACACATCAAAGTCCTAAGGTGCTTTCAGACACAAATCTCCCTGGTGCTGCTAATCCAAGGCCTTTGTAGTTCTTTCTTTCTTTCTTTTCATGGAGCTTTTTGTGGTAAAACAAATATGGAAGAAGTTATAGTAAAACATGGGAGGATTTGAGATTAGTGTTAGTGACATCTGACTCTCCCCACCCTTGCTTAGGATGATTGTGCAGGAAGACTTTCATCTGGAAGCACGCTTAGTAACATAAAAAGAAAAGATAACTATGGTAAGAGTAGCAGTCCTGGAGACAAGTAAGAGCTATAGAAGTATTCCTATCCCTTGTAGCAGAGAGCTTCAATAGCAGACCTCTGATGTTTAGGAAATTTGGAGATGCACACCTTTTATGCCACACAATTATAGTCCCTAATTTATAGTTTTGGTGCCAGGGAATCCCATGGAATCCTGGGATTTGCAGTTTAGGGAGGGTACTTTGAATTCTCAGCCAGGGAATTGCCTCATCAAGCTATAAACTCAAGGACTGCATAGGATGTAGTCACAGGAGTTTTCATAAGTTGACTCATAATGCTTTAATTGTGTAGTGTGAAAGTGTTCTTATTTAAAGTCTCAGGAGACAGATTTCTGTGTTCCTTCTAACCCTATTCCTTTAGGCCCCCCAATCTTAACAAATAACTTTCTGGCTAGTGTACATTGGAGAACTCGTCCCATTTTTTAATGCTCTCTCTTTCTTTTTTGCATCTGGATTCACATGCTGCCTGTGTGAACCCAGCAGGGCAGAAGATAAAGGAGGTGTGAGATTTCTCTGGGGCTAATTTTATAAACATTATATTCTTCTACCCATTGAAACCAAAAGAAACCAATTACCCTATCCGAGCTTTGGACTGGTGGAGATCAGTCCAAAACTGATCTCTACTAGTCCAGTGAACAATTTGTTACATCTCATATTTTCTCCTCAATTGTGTTTTCCAGGTTGAAATTGACAACAAGCAAGAAGTAGTGGTATATGATCAAAGCTCAAAAAATGTCCCTTCTGTCCCTTCTGATTCTTTTCTGAACGTTCTGTTGGGAAAACTGGAGAAGAATTTCAGCTGTGTTTATCTGCTTGCAGGTAGGATGCTGTGAAACTGTGTGTGTGACACCCGTGAGAAAGGGCCTATCACACAAAATTATGATGATGATAACTTTATTCTTATACCCCACCACCATCTCCCCAAAGGGACTCGGTAGGCTTGCATATGGGATGCAAGCAAAACTCTTATACAACAGTTGTATAACTCTTCTATTTTTTTCATGCATGTTATGTAACACTTCTACGTGTTCATGCACACTCTCTTCTTTCAACACAACATATGTCAATGGAAAGGTACGGGTAGGCTTGTATCATAATGGATTCTTTTCAGCCTAAGAATTCTGCAGCCTAAGTATGAGGACAGGATTTTTGCAAAAGTGGGTGTTGCCATATGTGTTTTAAATCCTTTTCAACATGCCAGATGGAGACTGGCCAGGCGGGTAGAGGAAATGTTTCATGCCTCTTTACAGCAAGACAAGTCTGAAGGTGCTGCTGTAAGAAATCTACTTCAAAAACTTTCTTGTGTGTAATCAATATTCAGTATTCTATTTGGGAGTAATAGGTAATTCATGTATAAGTCTAGAAATTTTAGTCAAAAAATCAACCCTCAAAACCTGGGTTGACTTATCCATGGGTAAATGTAAGTAGTACTGTATCACGAGCAAATGTAAACACTATAAGTACTCTTACTTTTTAAAAAGGAACCATCCCCTTCCCTTCTTTGATTAAAAAGATGAAAGCAAGGTCTTAGTCCATTCTGGAAGAACTTATAGCAGTGGTTCTCAACCTGTGGGTCCCCAGGTGTTTTGGCCTACAACTCCCAGAAATCCTAGCCAGAATACCAGCTGTTAGGATTTCTGGGAGTTGAAGGCCCAAACATCTTGGGACCCACAGGTTGAGAACCACTGACCTAGAAGAAGCACCAACCTCTTCTCTTTACTGTAATGCTGTTTCTAGCCTTTATTAATGCCTGGGTGAGGAAATGGTGATGTGGAGCAGGGACAGCTTTCCCCTATCCATCATTGGTGCTTTCCCCTATCCACAGAATAACCCTCAATTTACCTATGGATCATATCAAAGTACATAATTTTGACCCCCAAACCTGCCCTCAACTTATGTATACATGAGTTCAACTTATACATTAATATGAATGGTAAGTGTGTGGTGGTCACCCAGCTCCAATCATCATCATCATCATCATCATCATCTTTATTTATACCTTGCCACCATCTCCTCCAACGGAGACTCAGGGCGGCTTACATGAGGCCAAGCCCAAACAACATATTTCAGCAAAAAAAAAAAAAAAACCCAAAACCATAAGCAACAAGCAACAACATTATCTATATAAATAAAAATGTAATGTTTGTGGGATTAACATAACTCAAAAACCACTGGACGAATTGGCACCATATTTGGACACAAGACACCTCTCAGGCCAACAAGTGACCATCACTCATAAAAACACTGGAAAACATAGCAAAAGGGACTTAAAAGCCAAAAAATAAAAATACATTATAACACAGGCGCAAAATCACACACATATATACATACGCAAACACACATATATACACATATACACAAATATATACATACAAAGCACATATATACACTGGGCCACAGCAATGCGTGGCAGGGCATGGCTAGTAATTACATAAAAATATATGAATACATTAGTAATATAACATTACGATAAACACAATCACAATGACAGTGAGCGGGCCACATGTGCAGGATAAAATGTTAAAAAACTCGGGTGAGATAAAGGAGCAAATTATTTGCAAGAGGGAGCTCATAAAAACAGGGTTGTGGAACCACGCTTTCCCATGAGGTGGGGCGTGTACTCCAGTGACAGAAGGGTTGAGGGGAGCAGTAGTGTCATGTTGTGTACCTACTCACCAAAGGCGCAGTGGAAGAGCCAGGTTTTAAGGTTCTTTTTAAAAGTTTCTAGGGTAGGGGCTTTCTTGATCTCTCCAGGAAGTGAGTTCCAGAGTCGGGGGGCCACAGAGGAAAAGGCTCTCTCCCTTGTGCCCACAAGACAAGCTTGTGAAACCGGTAGGGGCGAAAGGAGAGCCTCCACCGAAGATTGAAGGGCCTGCGTTGGTTCATGGAGAGAGATACAGTCCAAGGGTTCCTGGATGGGACAAATTATCAATATTCAATCCAATGTAGATTCAATCTGGTTATAGGACAGTGACAACTGAATGACCTACACTGGGATCTGGATAAGGATGACAGTCACTTCACAACAGTGGCGCAATGGGTTAAACCCTTGTGTTGGCAGGACTGCTGACTGATAGGTCAGCGCTTCAAATCCATGGAAAGTGGGTTGAACTCCCTCTGTCAGCTCCAGCTCCCCATGTGGGGACATGAGAGAAACCTCCCACAAGGATGGTAAAACATCAAATATTCGGACATCCTTGCAGATGGTCAATTCTTTCATACCAGAAGTGACTTGCAGTTTCTCAAGTCGCTCCTGACACACACAAAAAACCTTTACAACAGTGATCAGGAACCTGCCTGCTATGCTGTAATTCAGGACAGTTGTGGAACAAAATGTTGTTGGGAAGAGAAAGATGAATGAAACGACAGCAATTAAAATGACCTGTTGTTTAGTTTAGTATTTGGTCTTCTTCATGAACTATTCAGCAAAGTCTTTGAGAAATGACATTTTAATATATAACTGAATTCAAACTGTTCTGGCTATAATTCTGATTTTTTTAAGCTTTTAGTTTCACTGACCTCAGTTTTGTGAGTTACGTAAGAAAATAACTTGCAGAGTCAACAGTTTGGTTATCGTTAAGATTAATAAGTAAAAAATGAAGAGGTCTTACGCAAGCCAAGCAGTGCAGCCGTGTATAGCCCAAATGCACTATGAAATGGAACATTAGCCACATTCCATTTCTTCTGTGGAATGCCCTAAAAGCATGTGTTTTCTCTCTTGCAGATGCTTTCCTATCCTGTTGAATATTTGTTTGAATGCCTGATGTCTGAGTAGTTTTTAAGCCTTGTTGACTCAAATATTACTACTTCAGCTGATTGATTGATTAATGCTGAGTGAACGATACTGAAGGCTTATTCAATTAAAGTTTTGATCAGCCGTAACTGCAATGTAAAGTTCCAAGTTTACTCTTAGACAATAAATAAATACTTCATACTTGCTTGCTTTGTGAATGGTCACCCCCTATAATAAGACATATGAAGCAGACATTGGAGAAAGTGATTTATGAGCTAGGTTATTTGAAAACTTTCCTGGGCACATATGTGATAAATAGACAAGAAACAACTGAGTTTCTAGCTGCATATTTTTGTGTGTCTCCAAGTTGGTTGCCTATCACAGGGTTGAATGTATTGTTGAAGACGTTCATGGCTGAAATCACTAGGTTGCTGTGACTTTTTTGGGCTGTATGCAAATGTTCCAGCAACATTCTCTCCTATGGTTTTGCCTGCATCTGTGGCTGACATCTTCAGAACCTATGAAGATGCCAGTCACAGATGCAGGTGAAACATTAGGAGAGAATTCTGCTGGAACATGGACATACAGCCCAAAAAATTCATAGCAACCTACTATCACAGGGTTTTATTGGCAAAATTTGTTCAAATTGAGTTTGTCAATTCCTTCCTCTAAGGCTGAGTGTGGCTTTCTAAAAGTCCCCCAGTGGATTTCCTTAGCTAGGTGGGGATTTAGACACTGGTCTCCATAGACAGGGTCTGCGCCCGATGGTGCAGTGGGTTAAACAGCTGAGCTACTGAACTCGCTGTTCAAAAGGTTTTAAGTTTGAATCCAGGGAATGGCGTGAGCTCCCACTGTTAGCCCCAGCTTCTGCTGACCTAACAGTTCGAAAACATGCAAATATGAGTAAATCGATAGATACTACTCCAGGTGGGAAGGTAATGGCACTCCATGCAGTCGTGCCAGCCACATGAACTTGGAGGTGTCTATGGACAACGCCGGCTCTTCAGCTTAGAAATGGAGATGAGCACCAACCCCCAGAGTCGGACACGACTGGACTTAATGTCAGGGGAGAACCTTTACCTTACTACCTCCATAGACATAGTCTAATCCTCAAACCGCTACACCAGTGGTTCTCAACCTGGGGTCCCCAGATGTTTTTGGCCTTCAACTCCCAGAAATTCTAACAGCTGATAAACTGGCTGGGATTTCTGGGAGTAGTAGGCCAAAAGCTTCTGGGGACCCCAGGTTGAGAACCACTGCGCTACACCATCCTGGCTAGAACTGTAAAAACCATAAACACAACACCTACATATTTAAGGGGGACAAATACAGATGTGAATAAATGGTCGTAATCTTTAGTTCTCCTTTCCCCTGTTGACCCTTTTGATCTTCCTTAGCTAGAGAAGAGGAGTGGAGAGAGGATTGCCATTTTTCTTGGTCTTAACAGTTCCTTTCAGAGAAGCGGTTGTGCCTTGTAAAAACAATATGCTGTGTATACACCGTTGGAGGAAACTGCTATGCCTTGATCAGAGAGGCTTTGAAATAAACCACTACATCTTTAAACTACTCATCACAGCTGGATAATTGAATGTGATGTTGGATCTTGGCAAGCTTCTCTGACTGGAAGTGGGGAAGAAAGCTGGTGGTTTTGTAAACAAAGATCTAGAAGGTGTTTGGTTTCTGAAAAACAAAAGCTGTTTGGTCTCTCTCAACCAGAAATGGCTTTTGGCACCTTAAGTCGGTTTCATGGAAACTCCCATCTGAGTAGTGTAGCCACAAGTCATAAACTGAACAAGCCAGGACTGGAAAAGTTGCATGCTGTATTAACATGGGGAAAGATCCAGCAACCACTGACTAAACAAAACAGCTGGGCCTCTATTAGCTGACACTTTCGATTCCCATTGATGAAAGTCCTCTCTGTTCTGTAAGCTAGCAAAAAAAAAAAAAAAAAAAAAAAAAACTGGGGCAATTCTCAGGGTTTTTTTTTTCATAATCCAAATTTGAGATGTCCAATTGTGTCTGATAATTTGCATAACAGCACTGTTCCAAAAAATAGACAGCACAGTAGAATGGCCATATTAATTTTTAACTATGCTGATGCTTTCCCTCTCAGCTTAAAAATAATTTCTCAGTTACTGGTGTGCTTCCTCAGTTGTTTCTGGCCTAGTGCTTGCATTTTGAATTCAATGCAAGATCTGGACTACCTAAGAGGCCATTCTTTCAATCTGTACAGAGGGAGGTGTAAAGAAGTGGTAATTATACCGACAGACCTTTTTGGCAAGCCCTTTAAGGAAGAAGGTATCAGTTGGGCAGCTGTCATTCCCATCACAAAATGGGACTGTTATACTTCGATCTGTAGAATTACATGGCTCTTACACACATGCAGTGATATTTTTCATCCTTCAAGTGGTTTAATTTACAATAAAAATATTTCATAATGCTTTGAATCAGTTTTTAATTAGTTTTTCTTTTAATAATTATATGTACCCCACCCATTGTCACTGTGATTGTGTTTATTGTAATTTTATATCGTTATGCATTCATATGTTTTATGTAATTATGATGTTGTTGTTTATTGTTTGCATTTTCGGTTATATTCCGCTGTAATTTGTTGTTTGGGCTTGGCCTCATGTAAGCTGCCCCAGTCTCCATTGGGGAGATGGTGGTGGGGTATAAATAAAGTTTATTATTATTGTTATCAAGTATTGACATGTGCTTCAGCTAAAACTAGAAATGCCAATGGTTGTTTTCTCCAGGTGGATTTGCTGAATTTTCAAGATGTTTCCCTGGCCTTTGTGAAGGAAAATCTGTCCTGGTGCCTTCTTGTATTTCTCAGCCCTGCTTACCAGTCTCCAACACTGGGCCAACACGCATTCTCCCTCATCTTTACCTTGGGTGCCAGAGAGATGTCCTCAACAAGGTGGGCATGTTGAAATATGATGGTATCAATAATGAACTCAAAAGAGCAATTTGTTTTTCTGTTGACTTTTTATGAAAATAGCATATTAGCTTGTATTACTACCTCACCAGAAGGGTTTAGTTTCGGCGGCATGCGCCGGATCTTCTATAGTTTTACGGCAGAGGCCACCAGCTCCCATCAGACAACATCGAACTATTTATTTATTTATTTAAAGCCTTTATATTCCGCCCTTCTCACCCCGAAGCACAACATATAAACGGCAAACATTCAATGCCGAAACATATTATACCATACACATACAAAAGCATTAAAATCATATATCTCAACGTTATTGTCCTTTCGAAAAAGCCTTAAGACATGGCTGTTCGAGAGGGCATTTAATTAAGTGCTATAACTATGTGGTAAAGAAGACTGGAATGGAACAAGGAATACGAGACTGGTTATGATTCCACTATGAGACGAAGCGGATTTTTAGTGTAGTCTGTAATTGTTGTCTAGTTTATATGTTGTTGTAATTGGCTTCTTTGTAATTGTCTTTTACGTGTATTGTACACCGCCATGAGTCGCCCTAATGGGCTGAGAATGGCGGTTAATAAGTGCATCAAATAAATAAATATAAATAAATTAAAATCCACTAGTTAAAACTGTCTCAACAACCATATCGAATTTGGTTGGCATACTAAGGGTTCCTATTGCTGCCTCATTGCACAGTCCCAAAGGCTCGGTCCCACAGCCACGTTTTTATCATCCTTCTAAAGGACAAGAGGGAGGGGGCTGACCTGATCTCATTAGGAAGGGAGTTCCATAGTTGAGGGGCAATTACTGAGAAGGCCCTGCCTCTCGTCCCCGCCAAACGCGCCTGTGATGGTGGTGGGACCGAGAACAGGGCCTCCCCAGAAGATCTTAACTGAACTACTTCAATGGGCCTCCATCGTAAAATTATGGAATTTCTGGCTTATGCTGGGATGGCAGCAACACAAGAGGCTTCCTGTGTTGCCTTTGAGACAATTGAGGGAGGGTGTCAGGGGGATACTTCCCCCCTCCCCCCCCCCCCGTAGGATGTGGTGCCCATTGAATCAGGTGATGCAGGGTGTGGAGTGACGGGTTACCGCTACTGCGCGTCAGGCACTGCCGGATTTGCCGCGATGCGTGGCGATTCTGGTGGCCCATGTGAAGATGTCCTTGTCTCAAGCTTACATGCTCAGTTTAAACAGAAGGAGGTACATCATGAACATTTTAATGGAAAAAAAGAATAAATTGCAGAATAGGGTAATAGCTGTTTTATTAGGCCCACTAAAGTATTACCAAATAGAAGGAGAGTGGTTTCAATTTTTGGATTCATTATGCCAAGAAAAGAAGAGAGATGTAAGTAGGAGAAGAAACAAAACATCCAAAATTGAATTTGGTGAATTGATATTGAATAGGCTCTGTGTGATATGATTACAACATGCTCCCTAAAAAGTAAAATGGTAATAATGATTGCTTTCAGATTGCTCGTACGCACAGTTAATGGTTGTTGTCCATTCTCACCAGCCATAGAGTTGGCTGAGATGCATTTTTTTTCAACAATCCCAAAAACAACTCGTACGCACAGTTAATGGTTGTTGTCCAT
Organism: Anolis sagrei; assembly: GCF_037176765.1. Lineage (NCBI taxonomy): Eukaryota > Metazoa > Chordata > Lepidosauria > Squamata > Anolidae > Anolis > Anolis sagrei. The sequence continues at coordinate 101,836,635 of NC_090025.1, read as the reverse complement.
TCTCACCAGCCATAGAGTTGGCTGAGATGCATTTTTTTTCTCAACAATCCCAAAAACAACTCTATCGTTGCACCCTGGAAGGTCCTCTTGCTCCCTAGGACTTCCACTTTGGGTGGACTTTGGGTGGCTGAAGGTGGGACATCCAACTCTCCCACCCTCCCCACAAGCCAAAGTGGAGGGAGAAGGAGTAAGTGGGAAGGAAAGAAGAGAAGAGCTCCATCTCTTGAGCACCCAGTCCCATCTTTTCCTACTCCCATTCAAGAGGCCATTGTCTCAGAGATGTCTCCTCAAGAGTCAGCTCTCACAATTCTTTTCCTACTTCATCATGCTTCTGTGGTCCTCAAGTGTTCCTCCCACTACTACTACTACTACCACCACCAACCCCCAGCATTCATCTATGGCCAACAAAACTCCTTCCACCACCACCAACACCCCAGATGCATATCTATGGCCACCAAAACTTCCATCTTCAAACAACCCCTCTCCCCTCATTGGTTTGGACCACCCTTCAGGGGGAAGCTTGCAGAGCTCTAGAACAGTTTGTGGAAAAGGGAGTGTTTGCTTCTCTCTAACAAACTATTATAGGCATTCTCTTCCTGATTTGCAAATGTGACTTTTCTTTACAGTTGCTGTTGGCTTTCTTTTTCGTAGGAGCTGATGCAGCAGAACGACATTGGTTATGTATTAAATGCAAGTAATACTTGCCCCAAGCCTGACTTCATCCCAGAATCCCACTTCTTAAGAGTGCCTGTGAATGACAGTTTCTGTGAAAAGATTTTCCCCTGGCTGGACAAATCTGTGGACTTTATAGGTAAATACTTTAGATGTCACCCTTGTAAATAGAATAAATCATGCTAATCAGTTTACAGTTATATATGTCGTGCAAAAGAATTATTCCATTAGCATCAGGAAGGCAAACACTAAGAGCATATCTGTAATATTTTTTGTCTTCTGGTTTCAGATATTTTTCAGGAAGTTTTTATTGGATTTACTAAATGCATGCCCTATCTTTCTCCCAAAATGGAATTCATGCTATTTTACAATTTTTTTTAAAAAAAGATCAAGCTAAAATATTAATAAACGCAGTGACCAAGTTACAAAGATCCGACTTACAAACAACTCATAGTTACAAATCTACCCCTCAGAAGGGAAATTCACTCCTGAAAGAGTTTTCATTGGGAAAAGGTGAAGCCTTATCACTATTCCTTGTTTCCGCAAGAAACCATTTCCCCCTCCCCCAAATCCAGTGATGACAGAGACAGAAAGTGAGGGGCACAGACTGCAAAACAAGACACCACAGGAGTGTTAACGCTTTCCTACGTTATCATTTTATATATATATATATATATATAGAGAGAGAGAGAGAGAGAGAGAGAGAAATGCAATATTATAATATGATATTGTAATTATATATTTACATTACTTGAAATATTACTAATAATATTACGATATAGTGGTATGGTGCAATATAGCAATGTTTAATGATGATATTGTACTATGCTAATAATATAATATATTGTATGTAATATATACTTGTAAACCGCTCTGAGTCCCCTTCGGAGTGAGAAGGGCGGCATATCAATGTTGTAAATAAATAAATTTGTTTGTGGGATTAACATAACTCAAAAACCACTGGACGAATTGACATCAAATTTGGACAAAATACACCTCTCAGGACAATGAGTGACCATCACTCATAAAAACACTGAAAAACACAAGGGAAGGGACTTAAAAAGCAAAAAAAAAAACCCCAGAAATTACATTACAACGCATGCTCAAAACCACACACACACACACACACATATATATATATATACGCAAACACACATATACACAAATATATGCACACACATATACACACACACAACACATACACAGACGGGGCCACAGCAACGCATGGCAAGGGAAAGTTAGTATATGAAGTAACACTTAAACTTGTGTCCATTCCGACTTACATACAAATTCACCTTAAGAACAGACCTATAGAACGTATCTTGTTTGTAACTTGGGATCTGCCTGTATACAAGTTCAAAATTGAACAATGATATGAATTTAAAAACAGAATAAAAAACAATTAAAATTAAGATTTTAAAATACAGCACATGTATTTTCTAAGCTGTGTCATTAAAATTCAAAAGACCTACTTGAATACAACTGGAGCCCCCGGTGGTACAGTGGGTTAAACCGCTGAGCTGCTAAACTTGTTTCTTTGAGTCCCCCCAGGGGTGAGAAAAGTGGTATATAAATGAAGTAAATAAATAAATCAACTATTATGCAGCCCACGGTGGCACAGCAGGTTAAAGCACTGAGCTTGCTGACCAGAAGGTCGGCGGTTCAAATCTGCAGGACGGGGTGAGCTCCTGCTGTTAGCTCCAGCTTCTGCCAACCTAGCAGTTTGAAAACATGCAAGTGTGAGTAGATCAATAGCTATTGCTCCAGCGGGAAGGTAATGGCATTTCATGCAGTCATGCCAGCCACATGACCTTGGAGGCATCTACGGACAATGCCGGCTCTTCGGCTTAGAAATGGAGATGAGCACCAACCCCCAGAGTCAGACTTGACTAGACTTAATGTCAAGGGGAAACCTTTACCTTTATGCAGGTTGTGTTATGTATAATCTATATCTTTTAAAGTAAAGGCTGCCTCTTTTAGTTGCTAACACTATTCCATCTTTGTGTATAAGAAGAGGATTGTTTGTGTGATGTTTGAGGGTCGTTTGAAGCCTTCAACCCATTTCAGAACATCATTGTATGCCATATATTCTTATTTTTTATTTTACAGAGAAAGCTAAAGCCTCCAATGGCCGTGTTTTAGTTCACTGTTTAGCTGGAATATCTCGCTCTGCCACCATCGCAATTGCATACATAATGAAAAGAATGGATATGTCACTGGATGAGGCCTACAGGTAAGTTCAGGGGTTCTTTTACTCTTTTCAGGATGGGAGGAGTCTCGAGCTTTGGTTGAAAATTTATTAATGCTTTGTGCTGGACGTTTGATTCAGTTTGGAGTCCAATGTGACAATTGAGATTCAGTCTCAGTATCGTCTGTATCAATCCAGACCCACTAATACCAGGAAAGGAGATTCCACCTGAACGTTAGGAAAAACTTCCTGACCATAAGAGCTCTTCAACAGTGGAACTCTCTCCCTTGAGGGTGGTGGGGATTCTGTCTTTGGAGGCCTTTAAAAAGAGGCTGGATGGCTATCTGTTGGGGGTGCTTTGATTGTGCATTTCCTGTATGGCCAGGGGTTGGACTAGGTGGCTCTTGTAGTCTCTTCCAGCTCTATGATTGAATTATTTAACTTTTAAAAACTGTAGATAAAGTAGACATTTAAAAGTTGTAGATAAGTTAGACCCTTAAGAGGAGATTAACCAAGTGAAGTTTTGGACCACTAGTTGTCAACCTGTGCATTCCCAGATGTTTTGGCATTCAACTCCCAGAAATCCTAACAGCTGGTAAACTGGCTGGCATTTCTGGGAGTTGTAGGCCAAAACACCTGGGGACTCACAGGTTGAGAACCAGTTTTAGACAAATAACTCCAGGTGTTTATATGCTGGGCCCCTGTGTAATTTGCTGTTTCCCCTAAAACACCAAGAAGATTGAATAAGGCAGTTCAACAAGACAAAAAGGAAATTTTAAAAAGAGAAGCTTAGAATGACCACCTCAGATGATAATCAACTTCACATCCCTCACACCAACTCTTTCACAATCTGCTACATATGGTGGAGGAGATAATCTAACTTCCCATAAACTGTAATTGGAGTTTGTTGGTGAAATTCTTGCCTCAGATTGCATGATAATACTGCCAGTGAGTTCTTCTCCTTCCTCAGAGCACCACACACCTAAGTGACTTTCTAACATACTTATATTGGAGATATACTGTCTGAGTTTTCCCTACTTATTGTTCATGTTGAGATTTCTGGATTAGTGAATCCAAATATATGTGTGTTTGTAATGCCATTATTTTCTCCCTACGGGACCCAACGCAGCTTACATCATGCATTATGACAGCTAAAACAGTCTGAAATACAACATTGTATAAACCAGGGGTCCTCAAACTAAGGCCTGGGGGCCGGATACGGCCCTCCAAGGTCATTTACCCGGCCCTCACTCAGGGTCAACCTAAGTCTGAAACGACTTGAAAGCACACAACAATCTTATCTCATTAGCCAGAAGCAAGCTCACACTTCCCATTGAAATAATAAGAAGTTTATATTTGTTAAAATTGTTCTTCATTTTAATTATTGTATTGCTTTAAAATGTTTTTGCACTACAAATAAGAGATGAGCAGTGTGCATAGGAATTCATTCATTTTTTTTCCACATTATAACCTTGCCCTCCATCAGTTTGAGGGACTGTGACCTAGACCTCTGTTTAAAAAGTTTGAGGACCCCCTCATTTAAATGCAGTCCACTTCAAACATTAATTTAGAAATTAAAATCTTAACCAGGTCTAGCCTGCTTAGGTTCAAAAGTTATATAAAATTAGGTGTCTTTAGAATGGAACGATGGTGAGATTTCACAATATCTTGTGTTCTCTTTCCCACCATCTTAAAATTGGTTGGTATAAATTATGGTTATTTGTGAAACATGGGAGGAATAATGGTTCTTATACCAAGTCTAGATTGTTATAGTGAGGAGATAATAAAGAAAAGAAAGGTTGGAGGAGAGAGGAATACAATGACAAGATTAAATTTATGGTTGCATACACCCAAGAGAGGGTGAAGATTAAAGATGAACCCAAAGGGTCCAAAGAATTAATCTGTTTTGAAGAGAGATTTGAAGAGGGACAGAGAAAAGTAATTTTAGGAGAGAAGGAATCTGGGGGATTTTTACAGTTCTCACCCATCCTGGCTTGCAGTATGTGAAGACTGACAAAATCTGGCAGATGGTCGGAAGGCTGAATTTAGTCTCTAGGTTCCAGGTTGATTGACTGTTCTTTCTTTTCTTTTTTCCCTTTTTTGTGTTTTGTTTTCTTCCGAAAACATTTAGATTTGTGAAAGAGAAGAGGCCAACCATTTCTCCCAATTTCAACTTCCTTGGCCAACTTTTGGACTTTGAGAAGAAAATAAAGAACCAGAGTGGCCAAACTGGACCACTTAGCAAACTGAAGCTTTTGCATTTTGAAAAAGGCAGCGATCAGGGAGTGGGAGGAGGACAGAGCAGCAGCCTTCATTCCTCTCCTCAACTCTGCACTACTTCTACCTCAGAGACCGTGGAGCAGAAGCCAGTGGAAACTGGGAACCTGCCAGGTTGCTCTTTGCTATCATTAGAAGACAGTCCCTTGGTCCAAGGCATAATAGGACTCAGTGTGTCCTCTGACCAAGTTGAAGACAATAACCGACTCAAGCGTTCATTCTCCTTAGATATTAAATCCGTATCATGTGTGGCCAGCAGCAGCTGTGTTACAGCTTCGGGACAGAGCTATCCTTCCTTGGAAGATACGTTAGAATACTACAAGCATTCAAGCGCCTTGGAAGGTGGCAGCAAGTTATGCCAGTTTTCTCCTGTTCAGGAGGTTTCAGAACAGACCCCTGAAAGCAGCCCAGATAAAGAGGAGACAAAGCCTCCTGAAAAATCCCAGAATGCCTGGCAGCTGGACAGTCAGAGCAAATGGCAGCCCTTGGGGAGAAGCACTAGTGCCACTCAGCGGTCACTATTGTATCCCTTGCACCGAAGTGGCAGCATGGAGGACAATTATAAAACAAACTTTGTTTTCGGCCTCTCTACCAGTCAGCAGCATTTGGCCAAGTCTGCTGCTGGGCTGGGCTTGAAAGGCTGGCATTCGGACATCTTGGCTTCTCAGGCTTCTGCGACGTCTCTGACCAACAGCTGGTATTTTGCTACAGATGCCTCTCATTTTTATTCTGCTTCTACTGTATATGGGAGTAGCACAGCCTACTCTACCTACGGGGGCAGTCAGCTGCCCACCGGGTGTGAGCAAGGTTATGCTGTCCGCAGGAGAGAGAAGCACGGTGATCGAGGGGACTCCCGTCGGAGCTGGCACGAGGAGAGCTCCTTTGAGAAGCAGTTTAAGAGAAGGAGCTGCCAAATGGAATTTGGGGAAAGTATGATGTCAGACAACAGAAGCCGAGAAGAACTTGGAAAAGTTGGGAGCCAGTCTAGCTTTTCGGGCAGCATGGAGATTATTGAAGTATCTTGAACCTCTGTCCTGTGATTCTACGTTGTTCCCTCATGTTGTGTAAAAAATTCCCTGTAAATCTGAAATTTCACGCAAAATGCGAACTGTGGGGTTTCATTGTGAAGGAAATCATGGTATGTGCGGGTGTGCATTAAAAAAAGAAGTGAAATGATTGGATGTCTAATATATGCTGTGGGTATTCAACAATATGCTCCTTCAGTGCTTCTCACTATTTTTAGATACCAGGGAGAACTACATTTTTTTTTTTAACAGATACAAAAGAGAGAGGCAAAGAATTATACCATATCTAAAGGATCTTCCATTGTAACCCAGGCAGATCCTTGGGTTCTGTTAAAAGCTCAACTGCACATTTGTAGCTTTCCATCTTTGTCTTCAGCCATGTTTTGTGTCAGGGACAACGCTAATCATAAATACGAGGGGTATTTTTAAAGTAAGGTCCGTTTGAACATAAGTACACAACAAAAGTTTATTTCAAAAAAGTAAATTTATTTTCAGAAAGTACATACTTTACTCTATTTTTCAACATAGTTGCTAAGTTTGTTCAAATACTTATCATACCTCTGAACCAATTTTAAAATACCCTCTTCATAAAAACTTGCCGCCTGCTCCGATAACCAAGAGTTCACTGTAATCAAAGAAGGGCGACCGGAGCAGTCCTCATCATGGACGTTGTCACAGCCATCTTTGAATTGTTGTACCCACTTACACACTTTGATTTCACTCATAACGGTATCACCGTACACTTCACAAATCTGTCGATGAATTTCTGCAGCAGGCAGGTCCCTTGCTGACAAAAACCGTATCACTGAGCGAACCTCACATGCGGAGGGTGAGTTGATAGTCTTAAACATTTTTAAAGCACAGAACAGAACCGTACAGGTTGGCTACAGAGCGGAAACTAAGCACAGTTGTTCCCGAGGCATGCCGGTACACGATGCACGTGCTCGTTGCGGTATGCACGCAAACTACTAGTGTCTTCAACAAAACGGACCTTACTTTAAAAATATCCCTCGTATATTGCTCATTTGACTGTGAGGATGAACTGAAAACTGAAAACCAGCATATAATTATGGTGAAAAGTATGGATTTCGAGCTATGTACATAAGTACTCACTGGCAGACATTGCATCAAATGTTTACGGTCTCCACTACATGCTTTGAAAAAAAATGTCCCCTCTCCTATCAGCCAATATCAGTATTAGGGAGAGAGGTCACGAGTTAATTCCCGGATGCAAGCCAAGAATCTCACCGTTTTTCAGGGTGTCTCCTCCTTGCCCTTACCTGAGCAAAGCAAGAGGTACATGATGTTTGGGTTTGAGATTTTCCAGTAATCACCATTGCTTATGCCCTTGAGGATTTTTGTGAATAGTAAGTGGGATGTACCTTAAATTATAATTTCCCCAAATTGTTCCAGGTAGTAACTGATTGACATAGAACCTATAAAATATGTGAAGTTGGCAGAAAGAATATATAAAGACTATGTGTCAGTTTCATATCCTGCCATATCCTAGTCCCGAATTGTTTACAATGTGGATTGGAAGACTGCTAAAAGTGAATCAGTTACATTTAAAACTGAGCACAGAATTAAAACAGTATAAAAAAACTTGGTGTAGCAAGAAAGGGAAGGTGCAATTAGTGTGGTCAACCCCCATTATACATACATCTATCAGATTTCAACTGCACTTGAAGTAATCTGCCTTCAACGTCTATACTATCCAAATTCACTTAAAATGAGAATGTTGCCGTTTGCGATCCCTCACAAATGGGACCAGCCTTCATAAGATTTCACTGAAAAAAACCTGGACGGCTTTCTATAAAGTAACGCAATTATTTTCAATACCATAGACACAAACAAAATAAAAGGAAACTGGGATGATCCGTGCCCTTTATTAACAAAAAGAAATAAATATTTCAAGTAGAGATCACATACTGTTTTAACGGCATGTGTATAGTGCACAGTGCAACATAATTCAATGCAAGACCCAACTGAAACACTTACAGATGCATTACATGGATGAGAAAAAATAATACATACTGTCCATCTTGCATAGATCTTTCAAGAAGTTGCCTGCTTTCCACCCATTTCCCTTGCTCTCATTTTCAAGGATATAGACTGTCAACACTTTGAACTCTCATATTTACAATATCATTGAATACAGCTCTCTTGAAGAACCACTCACAGGATCGCCAAAGGTTCTTGTGCACATTGTAGAGCATGGTATTTTTTCATTAGAAGACACGGGATAGTTACAGGAATCTTAACTGTTTTCTGGGAATGGAGTCTTAACACCTAGATCATGCCCAATATTCCTGAATGGACAATCACTTCCACACTGGAAGGATACTAGATGTTTGTCAAAAAAAATCTCAGAGTGGTGCACAATGCATTTAAGAAATCACTGTATATGAACTGTTTAAACATTTTGCAATTATAGCCAGAAAACATCCATAAGGATCATACCCAAGCCTTCTCACAAGCTAGTTATTTCTGTGTAATTGTGTAGAACAGCTTACATGCAGAAACAGTGGCTGCAATTGCAAAATGAAAATGTTATCTTGTGTCCAAATAGACTTTCCAGATGTGCATCAAGCAGATCTGATGGCAGGGGTGTCAAACCATTTTTTTATCAAGGGCCACATCAGCCTTATGGTTGCCTTCAAAGGGCTGTTGAATCCATGAATGAAGAATTTAATTTAAGTGCTTCTTAGTTTTTTTACCTAGTTTAGGCCCCCAGGTGCTATGGAACGGCAGCTCCCATCACTTTTGATTATCTGCCATGTGGACTGGGGATGATGGGAATGGCAACCCAATAGCAGTTGTGGTTAAGGGACATTTTAAAGTCAGACATATCCACAAGCCTTGCATCTAAATTAAAACCCTACTGTCCTGACTAAACAGAACAAAATACAGCCTTCCAGATGTTACTGCATCACAACTCCCATCTGCTCTGGCCATGGTGTTTAAAGATGAGGAAGACAGGAGTTGTAGTCCAGCACCTGGAGGGTCACATAAAATGACATGGTAGGTCTTGAGTTTGACAGATGTGGTTCATAATATCCACACCCCTCATGGAAATCTACAAATGGTATGTGGCTGCTGCTTCTCACAACTGTTTCTGAATCATGCCTATATAAATACACACTTGTTTCCCATCCCTAGCATGGTCCTCAACCCACATCTAATTCCTGCTGCTTGTTAAGATAGGAGTCTGTATTAGATTTGTGGACCCAGCATGAAAAAACAGTATTGCAGATACAAAGAATTAGCTCAAATACTGCAGTGGAGCTTTGATCAGCACTTCCAATATTTTGGAAGTGAATAATTTGACTCTAACGGACTCATGAGAACCACTGTTGCAAGCAATTAGTGCATAAACATTCCAGAGAGCATCGTGTTCGTTTAGCTATAAAAATGCTGTAGGAATGGGAAATTGAGACAAATGCTGATGGAACTCCTCAGGTACAAATGATATGTATTAACTGCTCCCTGACAACACTTTTCCAGCTTTCTCTGGACCTGGACTAAAAAATGTCCTTTGCTCCTGATGAAGCAGGGACCTTGCCTTATGAAGTCTGGAAGGAATCTTTTAGTGAAGCAAGTATGTGGGAAGCACTCCTTCCTTTCATAATTGGGGGAGGGGGGGGATGGACGGGACGATGCAGAATAATGATATGATGGACCAAGCAGCCCATAATCACTTCTACATGGAAGGCCTTCATCCGGGGAAAAGCATAGCTCTCACAGTCTTATAGTTTGAGAGGAAAAATAATAAAAAATAAAAATAAAACTTTATTTATATACTGCTCTATCTCCCCAAGGGGACTCTGAGCGGTTTCCAAGTAACATCAACAATACATACAAAGTAAACAACACAACCATAGGACCAACAAAACAATATAAGCATAAAAATTGTCGCCATAACACATAAATATTAAAACTCAATAACCCTATAGAACAAAAAGCCAACTTAATCCTCAATCAAGTGATCAATCATGTCAAACAAGACTTCCTTGCCTACTGCTACTTACCATCCTTTCAATAGTGCTGGTAGTTTCAAAGAGTGCCATCAGCAGTAATCTTCATTCCCCGATCCTACAGCATTTTCATAAAACACATTGCTGTCTGGTAAACACATTCTTGCAACTCAGTGGTTCTCATGGGTTGTAAAGCAGGGGTCCTCAAACTTTTTAAACAGAAGGCCAGCTCACAGTCCCTCAGATTGTTGGAGGGCCAGATTATAATTTGAAAAAGACATGAATGAATTCCTATGCACACTGCACATATCTTATGTGTAGTGCAAAATACACTTAAAAACAATACAATAATTAAAATGAAGAACAATTTTAACAAATACAAACTTATTAGTATTTCAATGGGAATTGTGGGCCTGCTTTTGGCTGATGAGATAGGATTGTTGTTGTTGTTGTGTGCTGTCAAGTCGTTTCAGACTTAGGTTCACCCTGAGCGAGGGCCGGTTAAATGACCTTGGAGGGCCATATCCAGCCCTTGAGCCATAGTTTGAGGACCCCTGCTGTAAAGGATGGAACTATTGCAAAGGGCAAAATAGGGAGTCTGCAACTTTCCATTTAAAAGGGAGGCAAAAGTGAAACTACAGTTTTGCCCTTTCTTCTGTGTGAATGGATGGTATGCCCTCCGAGACAGTGTTAAAACCTCCTGTCCACAATAAACCTTTCCCAAAGCAATCTCTCTTAACTATGGTTGAATCCCTGTGAATGGATTTTGGAGCACACTCGTTTAGTGTAGAGTACCTCCTAGATTTCTTAGGCCTAGTAGACCCTAAGTGGGAATCAAACTCTACAGTTCAGTTAATAATTTATAGAAGCTCTACATTATAAGGAAAATGTGCAATATCAGTAACATGTTTAGAAGGTTGTTTATTTGTTACTAGTCTTCAGAACCTTGAACAACAACTATTTTGTAGTATGTCCCAGAATCAAGTGGTGGGAAACCAGTTTTGAGGGCTAGGCCAGGTTTCCATCCATGCAATCCTTTGTCAGCAAGAAGGTATGGGTCTTGGTAAAGCCACTACTATCATGATATGACCACGCTCTCCCAACATATACTCCTTGGTTATAGCACTGCCTGGAGATTCCAGTGACTCAACCTTGCTCTCTCTCTCTGCTTTCCCATGTGGGGAGACAAAACTGTGTGGACTCCAGCACTAACCGTACAAGTGTTCTTGCAGTGTACACTAGGAAAAACACCAGAGACCACTCCTGGCTTTTTCGATTGAACTAAGCAAATATTCCCACTGCTGTCTTCATTTTGAGATACAAGCAGGGATTCCTCCCATTTCAATAATCTATCTAGCTGGGAGGGCCAGGAGCATGGTAAAGATTCCCTTTGCTATTTCTGAGTAGGTCCATGAGTAGAAGTTTCTCTTTTCTACCTCTACAACTTGAAACTGTGGTAAACACTAACCAAGGCTCTTCTGCATGCAAACTCATATGGAAAGGGTTTCCTGAGGGTACAGAATTGAAAATCAACATCTTAAGGCAGCATTTATTGGGCAGAAAGAAACCATTTTGGGGAAGTAGATTCAAGAAGGAAAGTTTTTAAACATATGCTCCAGATAATGCTGTATTCCAAGTTTCTAAGTTTTAAATGACAATCCCTGCAAGTTGTACACCTCTTCTTAGCCCCAAAGTGCCATTTCCCCTCTACCTTCTCTGGATAGTGCAGTTATGTCCAAGCCATGGTCCTCGTCTTAAAAAGAAAAGCAACGGCTGCAATGGATTGTTACAGCTTGAGCTCTCTATCTGGCTTCATGCTAAAAGGCTCAAGTTGCTCACTCTCTGGCAGCATGCTGTTCAGCCTCTCCATCAGAGGGATGGTCAGGTCAATGCCCATCTGGATGCGGCGGAGGATGGCAGACATCTCGTTGACCTTCTGAATCTGCTCTGCATATTTGGCGTATCTTTTCTGACGCTCCTGCATTAAGCTATAAAGAGTTTCCACCGATAGGTCCATCTGTTCACAAAAGAAAGGGAAAAGAACCAAGTGTAATTGTGTTAAGTTAAAGATTACTTTCCAGAGGAAAGGGTGACACATTATAATAAAACTTTATTTGTTTATATACCGCTCCATCTCCCCGAGGGGACTCAGAGCGATTCCCAAGTAATATCACAAAACATACAGAGTAAAAACAACATAACGATAAGATTTAACAAAATAGGGATATCAGATCAGAGGGTTGCTGTAGTGGGGCATTTGTACGAGTAGTTTTCATTTTTTCCAAAAATGTTAATTTTTCCTGAAGCAGATATTATTTTTCTCCATGGCGTCAAAATTACTGGAAATGTTGCCTCTCTGTCCATACCTCTTTGATCCGCTTGACTAATGCATTTTGGTCAAAGGCAACTGCTTCTGCACACTGATGAAGATGTTCTTGGTACCGGAGGCAGAGCTGGAGCACTTGCTGGGAGTCTAGCTTTTCCAGTTTAATGTTTGTAGGAGATGTCTGCCCACTGAGAAGACCTAGAAGAAAGAGCAAGAAGGCAGAAAAATTACCAAAACAGTTCTCTACAAAACCAGCAAAGAAGATGCAAAGAGTCATATTCACAGCACACTGAACAGTAATGAAACTCAAAGACCCAAATGAAATCCGAAAAATTGTCATAGTGGCAATTCTATGATCAGCCCAACTGCCTTCTGCTCAGAGTACAACTAAGAGATGCACATCTGCAAATGTATTTGTGCACATTTGAGTGATAACTATTCTGAAGACCCAGCTTTACTAATAATGTAGTAAATCTTTCCCTGAATTTTCAATGTGAATTGCAAGTCACAGCTTATACCAGTGGTTCCCAGTTTTTCAGTCATGGAACCTTTCCGGAGATATTTATTTTCTGTGGAACCTGATTTGATTAAGCAAAATATATACCGTATATACTCAAATATAAGCCAAGTTTTAAGCCCTTTTTAAGACTGAAAAAGTCCCCCTTGGCTTATAATCGAGTCAAGGTTATTTATTATTTCACTCTGTTGTTATTATTGTTTTTACATTTATTATTTTACTCTTTATTATTATTATTACATTTCCATTATTTTACTCTATTATTATTATTACATTTATTATTTTACTCTATTATTACTGTTATTATAACATTTCCATTATTTTATTCTATTATTATTTTAATTTTTATTGCACTTATTATTTTACTCTATTATTATTGGAAGGATACATAAGCACAATTACACTGAAGGAGGTTAGAATAATTGTTTAATCAAAGTTGGACAGTCTTATCTTAAATTACAGTTTTATGTAAATATTCAAAAACTTTTAGCCTACTGATGCCTCAATTAATGTAATTTTATTAGTATCTAATTTTATTTTTAAATTTACCATTAATTGCTGCATTTCCCACCCTTGGTTTATACTCGAGTCAATAAGTTTTCCCAGTTTTTTTGCGGTAAAATTAGATGCCTCAGCTTATATTCAGAAAGCCTACAAGAAGGGAGGTATCTGTACCTGTTCCTTTAAAAGGTTCATTATTTTTGAGTCACACCTGACATACACAATCAATATTCAATCTATATATCATTTATAAATACTCATAAACAAAAAGGCATTAAATGAACTTATATAGTAATTACTAATCTTTAATGTAAGATACACAAGAAACCCATATATTTATTTCAAATAATAAAGTCTGTATTGACTATAGCAATTTATATCATCCATTGGGTGTCAGTAGATATTGACCGACTTAGTACTATCTTGTGATGGCTTCTAGGAGGGCTCTTCACAACACGTTCTAGGGCAGTGATGCTCCAGAGACTAATGCCAACCTGAGAGCCGTCAGTTTCCCAGAACAAAATTAAGCTGTAATCAATGGCACGAATTTGGTATCAATTTGTGGCACATTGGAAAACAAACAACACATCAAGCAGTTTGAGAAACACCATTTAAGTGGCTGTCAATATTCCAGGTGGTCTGGAATTAAACACAAAAGTATCTGGATTAGTTAAGAATCAATTCTCCAATTTTGTCCTTGCAACAGGCAACAACTGAACCACTTGGGAGTTTATCCTTAGTTGCACAGACTTCATTAAGATCGAGCAACATTTATGTTTGCACATATGTGAGTGATGACACATAATAATGAGCTGTTGCACCCAAAAAACTAGCAAATTCTTCCCTAAATATCACCTCTTCACTTTGTAAAAAAGAATAACACAACTAGTGACATAAAAGTAGATATGAATGGTATTTGCTGAACAAAATACAAGTCAGCTTTTAATAAAAACCCAAAAGAAGTACTCATGTTAGTTCTCTCAACTATTTTATAGAAGTACACTAACTCTACAGTGCAAAACAAAACTAGCAGCTGAAGACAAATAAAAATGGCAATGGTTGTGAAGTTAGGGAAATAACATACCTTTCAGAAGGGGCTGGAAAGTTGGTATTTCCTGCAACTTGATGACATCTGGGTCATTGCTGACATTTCGTGATGACTGAGTCCCTTGTGCCACTACTACGATATCATCCATTTTAGCTCGCTGCTTGGCAGGTGAAGGGGATGCTGGGAAGAAAATATTCCGAATCATAAGATAAGAGGATAATATACAATCAGGTTTGCCCATTACCTGGAATGAAGATGTGATTTATGCAAGGACTGCAATAAAATTCATTGTAAAAACTATACGTTTTGCAAAACGCCCATGAAATTATTTCAGAATATTTTCTCTTCTTGTCCTTGACTCTGGAATATTATCCTTTGAGTGTTTTAGGACCAGCTCACATTTGAATGGATATAACCTTAACCCAAAAAAATAACAAAATGGTCTTGCAACAAGATTTATCAACTTTGCTGCAGACTATGGAGCAAATTAATGAAGACTATTGAGTCACTCTTTTGGTACTTTTCTCTCTCTCTGAACCTTCGCAGACTGTCAGCAATTTAAGTGAGACAGAGAGCAGCAAGGCAATGAAAATGAATGTAGAAAAGAATGTTCTATCATTTTTATTACCAAGTAATATTTTTAAATATCACTACCACGTGATTTTAATATTTATACTTGGATGTTTTTAATGCTGTTTTAATGTTTAAATGTTGTTTTTCTCTTATGTTTAATGGTTTTAACATTTTTAATTTATAGTTATGTGTTAATGTTTAGTTATTAAGATTTTTCTTTCTTTCTATATGTATATGGCATTGAATTTTTGCCATTAATATGTTGTAAACCGCCTTGAGTCCCCATCCCCCCCGGGGTGAGAAAGAGGTATATAAATATAGTAAGTAAATAAATACCAAATCAGCAAGAATAGTCTGCTACAATATGAAGCATTTGAACCTTGGGCAGAGTAGACTGCTGTGTGTGTAATTCTTGACATGCTTTGATCAATTTTTCTACAAGTGAAAAACTGCACTCTCAAAAGACTTCTGACTTACAGGATGCCTTTTATCAAATGTAGGGAAGCGTTTTAAGATGCAATCCTTCTTTACTCTCTATGCCCCCCCCCCCCCCCCAGATGACGCAGTTCATTCTCTCCCTTTAGACTCGGTCGCTTGATGTTTCGGAAAACCCTTCACACCAGGAACAAACAGGGATAAAGACACTCACTGGATGGGGCGGGGAAAGGGATTGGGGTGACTGCATGTAACATAGGACCCTTCTACACTGCCATATAAAATCCAGATTATCTGCTTTTAACTGGATTATCTTTCTTCTTTCTTAGGCGATCCCTCGTTGTCGAAGTAGGATTGTCTTCCAAGATTGGTGTACTGGCGGAGGATACGTAGGTGTCTGTGGAGCCCTATTCTTGATCTGCATGTCATCCCGCAGTTTGCTTCTGGTGTGAGAGAATTGGCCCTCTGCAAGGACATTGCCCAGGGGACGCCCGGATGTTTTGATGTTTTATCATCCTTGTGGGAGGCTTCTCTCATGTCCCTGCATGAGGAGCTGGAGCTGATAGAGGGAGCTCATCCACGCTCTCCCCGGATTTGAACCTGGGACCTGTTGGTCTTCAGTCCTGCCGGCACAGGGGTTTACCCACTGTGCCACCGGGGGCATCCCGCAGTGAGGGCATTGGTTTCCAGATGGAAGGTGGTCGCAGTCAGGGTTGGCTTGACGTGCCTTCCTCTTGACATGTTTCTCTCTTTCGCCCTCCATTCGTGCCTCTTCAAACACTGCTGGTCACAGCTGACCTCCAGCTGGAGCGCTCAAGGGCCAGGGCTTCCCAGTTCTCAGTGTCTATGCCAGAGTTTTTAAGGTTGGCTTTGAGCCTGTCTTTAAATCTCTTTTCCTGCCCACCAACATTCCGTTTTCCGTTCTTGAGTTCGGAGTAGAGCAACTGCTTTGGGAGACGGTGGTCGGGCATCCGGACAACGTGGCCAGTTCAGCAGAGTTGATGGCAGAGAACTATCGTTTCAATGTGGTGTTCTTTGCTTCTACCAGCACGCTGACATTTGTCCACCTGTCTTCCCAAGAGATTTGCAGGATTTTCCGGAGGCAGCTCTGATGGAATCGCTGGACTGTAGATAGTCCATGTCTTGCAACTGGATTATACGGCAGTGTAAATGGGGCCCCCTTCTACATTGCCATATAAAACCCAGATTATCTGCTTTGAACTAGATTATATGGCAATGTAAATGGGGTCCCCTTCTACACTACCATATTATTATTATTATTAACTTTATTTGTACCCCGCTAGCATCTCCCGAAGGACTCGATGCGGCTTACAAAGGCCAAGGCCTCAAAACACAACACAACAATACAACACCTAAAGCAAATTAAAAACAGTTAAAGCAATATTAACGACATGCAATAAACAATACATCAATACACTATGAAAACTGGGCCAGGCCGGGGTAAAGGGGTACAGGATTAAAAGTGCTGATGTGACAGGTGGTATGTAAGGATTATAGGGTAAGTGCAGTGTGCAGCAATCTTAGTTCTACTAAAGTGCTTCTGGGACTTGTTATTGGAGATTCCTATTCTGGAAAGGCGCATCAAAACAGCCAGGTCTTCAAGTTCTTTCTAAAGACTGCCAATGTAGGGACCTGTCTGAGATCTTTTGGGAGGGCGTTCCAGAATCTATATAAGACATAGATTATCTGCTTTGAACTCATATAATCCACTTCAAGACAGATAATGTGGATTATCCGTTCTGACAATCTGGATTATATGGCAGTGTAGAAGGGACCCTAAATTCCGGTCCTTTGCCCCAGCCACTCGTTTTGACGTGGCGAGAGGCATTTGATTTTTTGGGGTCTGTTCCCTCTGGCCAGGTGAGGGGCGCTTTGCCAGGCGAGGAGGCTCAACCAGGGCGCCCACCTGAGGCGTTGTGGTCGTGAGGCCGGCTCTCCGCCTCCGCACTCTGCTCGGCTCCCATGGCTGGAGAACGAAAGGACCCTTGACGAACCAATCCGCGGGAGGGCAGGGCAAGCAGCCCTGCGGGGAGAGCCGCTACTCCGCCCAGTCCGGCCAAAGGAACCGCATGGCGTCCCAACCACTGCGCCTCACTCTCTCGGAATAGCTTGTGAAGGCGCTTCCTGCTTCCCAGAGGCCAGCGGCTTCACTTCCGGTTCTGAAAGAGGAGGTGCAGCGGCAGCAGCGAGAAGCCGGGAAGGAGCTGGGCACGCGCCTGCGCTCTGGCTGCCTGAATGCCGCGCGAGCCCTCTGACGTCACTTGACAGTCGGGAGCCCGACGCAGCTACGCCCCTCCCCCTAAGCCAGTCTCCTCTCAGCAGCTTGCAATGAAACAAGGCCGGAAGAACTCCACGGGATTGAGACACGAAGAGGCTGACTTCCGGTGCGGGTATCCCGGAAGTAGGCTGGCTGCGCTGGGCTGGGCTCCAGGCAGGGGGCGGGCTTCCCTTCCTGTGGCGCCTTCTCCCGAGCCACGGAGCCGGGGAAACTGAGGGAGAAGAAGGAGAAGCAGCCCTCCCAGCCCCTTTGGTACGGCTAGGCCACTTCTCTGGAGGTTCTCCCTGTCGCCTGAAGGAACGGTAGGAGCAGAGCCCAACTCCAGGTGGAGGGGGGTGGCCAGCCCTGGGCGCCTAGCCCAGTCTCCCACAGAGAAGGAGTCGCCCTCGCTTTCCTCCGCCAGGTGCTTCTTTCTGGGCCCTCTCCTTGCCTTCCTAGACCCCTGCCTTCTCAGCCGCCCTGCGTCTCCCCTCTTTCAGTTGGACAGGTTTCAGTCATAACCCGACTGTATTGTCGAAGGCTTTTAGGGCCGGAATCACTGGAATGGTATGTAGTTTCTGGGCTCTTTTAAACTGTTTGGGGGAGATTCTCACACTACACTTCACAGAGTTACTACGCCACTTTAAATTCTGTGGAATTCTGGAGTTTGTTTCATTGAATAGATTACTGCAACACACTCTACGTGGGGTTGCCTTTGAAGACTGTTCGGAAACTTCCATTAGTCCAGCGGGCGGCAGCTAGATTACTCACCGGAGCGTCATACAGGGAGCATACCACCCCTCTGTTATGTCAGCTCCACTGGCTGCCGATCCAATTCCGAGCACAATTCAAAGTGCTGGTTTTGACCTACAAAACCCTATATGTTTCCAGCCCAGCGTATCTGTCTGAACGCATCTCCTTCTATGTCCCGCCTCAGAGTTTAAGAACTTCTGGGGAGGCGCTTCTCTCGACCCCACCTCTATCACAAGTGAGATTGGTGGGGACGAGGAGCAGGGCCTTCTCGGTGGTGGCCCCTCACCTGTGGAACTCACTCCCCGGGGAAATTAGGTCATCGACATCCCTCCTCTCCTTTAAAAGGAAATTAAAAACATGGATTTGGGACCAGGCCTTTGGGTAATCTGGCGGATAGATAAGACACAAGCGACGACTAGAATTGATGGATTGGACAATGTGGAATTCGAATTTACGGACTCTGAGCTGATAAACGTTGAGCACTAGATTGTTTTTAGGGATTGTGATGTATAATGGATTGTTTTAATTGTTTTAATTACTGTTTATGTTTTCTTTTTTACCTTGTTGTTGTGCCAGCATCGAATTGTGCCTTTTTGTAAGCCGCCCCGAGTCCCCCCTCGGGGGTTGAGAAGGGCAGGGTAGAAGTGCGAGAAATAAATAAATAAATAAATTTTAGCTCAGTGAGACCTTGGATCTCTCCGGTTGAGTACTGTCAACAAGTATACAAATTAATTTGTATACTAAAATGATCAAGGGTCTGGAGAACATGCCCTATGAGGAGCGGCTTAAAGAGCTGGGCATGTTTAGCCTGATAAAGGGGATTGTCTGGAGAGGCCCTGCTCTCGATCCCACCTTCATCACAAGTACGGTTGGGCAGGGGCAAGGGATAGGGCCTTCTCAGTGGTGGCCCATCGGCTATGGAATGCCCTCCCTAGGGATATTAGATCGGCCCCTTCCCTTTTAACATTTCAAAAGCAGGTCAAGACATGGCTCTTTGAGCAAGCCTTTGCAGACACAATATAACAGACATGGAGAAAAATGAAATGACTCAACGTTGTTATTGGATAATGCTTTTAACTAGGAGACTCAAATTGATATATGTTTTTATTGATATTGATTGTTTTACTTGGTTTTATATTTAAATTGATTGTTTTTAAATTGTATTTTACATTTTTGATATTGACTGTGGGCTGTGAGGGGCGGTATATAAATGAAATAAATAAATAAATAAGGCTGAAAGGAGATATGATAGCCATGTATAAATACGTGAGAGGAGGTTATAGGGAGGAGGGAGCGAACTTGTTTTCTGCTGCCCTGGAGACTAGGATGCGAAATAATGGCTTCAAACTACAAGAAAGGAGATTCCATCTGAACATGAGGAAGAACTTCCTGACTGCAAGAGCCGTTCAGCAGTGGAACTCTCTGCCCCGGAGTGTGGTGGAGGCTCCTTCTTTGGAAGCTTTTAAACAGAGGCTGGATGGCCATTTGTCAGTGGTGCTTTGAATGCAATTTTCCTTTTTCTTGGCAGGGGGTTGGACTGGATGGCCCATGAGGTCTCTTCTAACTCTTTGATTTTATGATTCTAAATGGCGACAAAAAACATTCACAACCTAATAGAACTGATGAATATACACACCATCCTTTTCCACAACGGGGAAGGTGGACAGGTGCACAATGTGTTCCTCTTAATGTCAAATTATGATTGTGTCTTTATTAAGAGCAGGGGTATACAGATTGGGGGATTTTTTTTAGCCCAAGCCCTTCAACCTCCCAAATTTAGGGTGGTATAGCATGCCCCTTTCAGTTTTTGTATACTCCGAACTCACTAAGCAATAAGGTTATGGGTTTTTTTTTAAGGAGCAGGATTCTATTTATTTAAGAGGATGTAACAATACAGGCTTAATCATACAGAGACAGCCTTTAAGTACAAGTCACTCTCTTAGCTTTATTTACTGAATTGTTCTGTAACATGAACCTGTTGCCTCACCCAATGTTCTGACTCATAAGTGTACGCATTCAATCATGAAAGTGGACCTAGGGCGTTTTTTAAAACATGGGTGCAATGCATCTAAAGTTGCTTCCTTTCTTTCCTCTGACTGGGTGTTGTACATTTTTTTAAACCCATATTCTTGATGAGAAGAAAGATAAAAATCTAGTTTTTCTTACTGTGAAGCTACATTTGTCAGGGAGAAAGGGATTTTGTGTGCAGTGGTTAAAAGGTCAGCCCCCCCCCCCCCCCCCCCAGTGCAGAAATCTTTCAATAAAAGCATTTGGACATGGACGTTTAGGTGAAAATCTGTTGTTCAGTCTTCAAAACTACCAGACTTCTGCTTGTTACACCCAGTCCACTGAACTTTTCTCTTATTTTTGATAAATCATAGATCTAACTGAATGTCAATTTCAGGCAAAACAACAGAGATAGGTTTCTTCACAGCCATAGAGCAGCAAACTTATAGGAATGACCATTGTGTTTGTTGCTTCATCCAGGCTTCCAAACTCCAAATGTCTTTCATTGTAGCTTATGAGAAATGTCATAATAAAAGATGTTTGGGTTTGATAAACCACTTTTTTTCAGTTGCTTTCAGGTTCTGAAATGGACTCTCTGGACTGTAAACCAGCAAATGAAACAAAGACCATCGAGGTCTTTATACCTGAATTAGGCCTATATTTGTGTCTCACTTTTACTAGTGGCTTTAGCTTTTTAATTTCCATGAGTTAAATTGCCTCAAGCAAGATAGCAACTGCTGAAATAAATGAGAAAGGAAGACAAAGGATTTCTCACAACCCTTGTGAGACTATTCTTCCTTTAAAATTTATTGTACCAAAATGCCTTCTTCTCCAGCTATAGATTATACTTTAGATGGCTCCAGCCAGCACGTTGTCAGTAAAATTAGTGCAAAAATATGAATGTATTCTTGGTCATCACTCTATAAATGTTAATAGCTCACATTAAGAAGGTCTTCTGCTTCCAAGATCAGTCATTTGTAGACATTTTAAAAAGATGGTGTGACGATGTGTAAGTTTTATTCCTTTGGTTATGTGTAGTTTGGACAATGGTTTAGGGATGGTAAGTATGGGAGATTATGTTTTGTTGGAGAGAGTGGCTTGATGTTAGCTAAGTTGCCATAGCAACAGGGGCGGAGCCAACCGCCTCTTCAGAGGCAGCTGTGTTTTAAAAAGTCAGTCAGTGGCCGGAGAGCTGCTGAGAGGACACTGAATCTTTTGGTGGAGATTCAGGGAATGTGTCTGTAGCCAGTGTGCTATAGGGAAAAACTGAATCTCTTGGAGATTCAGGGAATTAATTGGTGACCAAAGTGGTTGCAGAGAAGGACCCGGTACAGGGGGTTGTTGATTCTGAATTAAGAATCAAGGTTTGGCTGGGTTTAAGCCTGTTGTGCCAGCTGTGAAACCTTATGAAGTGTTTGCCTGAGTTTACTCATGAAACCTTTCCAATGTATCCATCAAGATTTGTACCTCTTTTGAAGAACAGTTATACATTGTTATACTCCTGTTAAAATAAACTTGTTACTTTTTCCTCAAGCCTTGCCTGATACAGTTCCTTATAAGCTGAACAGCCTGGAATAGTAAAGTCAGGCCAGGAAAGTAAACGCTACGCTATCACTGAAACAAAGCCTTCTGTAATTAACAGTTCCTTTGTAAAGTAGTTCCTAGGCTGATATTGATCGTTGCCCAGCTTCCCTCATAGATTAGGTGGCAGTGGGTGTTTTACCATGCGCGCCTTCACATTTGGTGGCATTCGGTGGCATTAATACAGTCTTCTTTACAATTGGTGGCAGCAGTTTAATGACAGACCTCCTCACAGATGGCTGGGGGCAATTCCTATTACAAGTGCAGCAAACCAACATGTGATTGCAACGTCCCCCCCCCCCCAAATGTTTTATTATCACAACCCCCTTTCCTTCTGTTACTTCCCTTACAGTTCTTTGATTATGTTGGCACCATCTCAGAGTGAGAGCCCCCATTCTTCTCTACCCCTCCAAAGGATAACTAATGATGTTAGTCAGTTTTTTATTTGTGGACTCCGCTAACATGTTCTTGTGCGATTTTCACCAGAATTCCCTTACATTGTCTGATTTATTTTCCAGTTCTTAGTTTAGTTTTTTTTTTAGTTGGCTGAGAAAAACAGATAAAGGATGGAAAGAACTTGTACAGTTGTTTAATAATTTAATGCTGTTAATCATACTTATTATCATTTATTTTGTATTTATTTCAGTTACTTCTACCCCGCCCTTCTCACCCCCGAGGGGGCACTCAGGGCGGCTTACAAAAAAAAGGCACAATTCGATGCCTATGTCACATATACATACATATATAAAATCAATTAAACAGTTAACCGGTTAAAAACATCTGTACATAACACAATAGTAAACTAATCCCATGCTCAGTGTTCAGAGTTCTGTAAATCCATTCCATTCCGTCAATTTCTGCTCATCATCAGGTCTTTCTTTAGCTGCCAGAATGTCCAAATGCCTGGTCCCACATCCAGGTCTTCAGTTTTTTTCTAAATGAAAAAAGGGAAGTCGCTGACATCATCACATAAACACATTTCATGCCTTTTTTCAGCCAAAAAAGAGGAGTGTGATATGTGAAGAAAAAAATTATACTGCTGGCAGATGATCTGTATACAGTGTAGCTAATGGAGAAAGACAGTCTAGATAGCATTAGAATGATTCCAGGTTTTCCTCTCAGTGTGTCTTGCTGCACTATACAAACAACAGCTTTGTCTGCATCCCGCCTCCTCCCCCCATTAGCTACTTTACTTGGATGAGTTTGAAAGCACTAAGTTAAAAGGAGTCGGTATTGTCACTTCCTTCAATCCAGCACTTTTGGACTCAGCTAAGTGAAGCACAGTGACTAAAAGTGGTCAGGTGGGCTGTTGAAGATGCAATAGGAATCGCCTTTAGACCAGTGGTTCTCAACCTGTGGGTCCCCAGATTTTTTGGCCTTCAACTCCCAGAAATCCTAACAGCTAGTAAACTTGCTGGAATTTCTGGGAGTTATAGATGAAAACTCCTAGGGACCCACAGGCTGAGAACCACTGCTATAAATGGTTCTAGACAAACTAAATTTCCCCCACCCATCTTTTTTAAATGCGAGACTGTTTACAGCGGGGAAGTGACCTTTCTCCACTGACTACACTGTATGCAGATCATCTGCCAGCATTACTTTGGGATGATGAATTAAGGTTGTGACAATTATGCAAGAAAAGAGAAAATACTGATTTTGGGGGCCAAAAAAGGGATGTGTGACTAGTACAGGATGGCAACTCTTATATGGTAAAATAGGGTATTTGTATAGTGTTTCTAAATGTGTAATCCCTGTAGTGTAAATGGGAGAGCAGGGTTTGTGGGAGGACAGCTTGCCTAATGTTACCTTATAAAAACATAGTGCAAGTATAACTCAAAGTCACTTTGGTTTTGTGATTCTGTGACTCCTCACACAGTTTGGGAACCATGAAACTTCTCAGTGAACGCCATACTCCATGTGCTTGATTGATTTCCTTGAAACAGTTTTACCTGGAAATGGAAATATTACTGAATTCCAATCAAATTGTGATAAAGGTCTGCCTGCATTTTCAAAGATAAAGGGAGAGAATTCCACTGATGCCACTTGATATAATATATTATGGAGTGGGAAGTGATTTGTATGACATTAAAAATTAAGTGTCTCTTTTTTTCTTACTAGAACAAGCAATGCAGCCTTCCTAAAACGACTCTGTCCTACATGTGAATGGCTCAGAAGAATCATACCTAAGCAAAAGAAATGTCTCTTTGGATTGCCCAGTGTTTTGTCTATGCGCTGACAGTGGTGGTTTGTGTCATGCTAAAGCCATCTCAAAGCCAAGTTTGTTCTACAGAGAAGATGGAGAACATCACTCTCGATATAAAACGGGCCTTTTCTAAAGGCATTCAGGGGAATGAGCCTATCTTTACTGCCTCTCCAGAAGCTTGTATTAACATTTGCTGTTTGGGAGGAAAAATTGGAGGTAACAATGTTCCTTTTGGGTCCTTATACATTATAGACTACCAACATAGTCCTATACATTTCTTTCTAACTAACACAAAGTTCCAGATTGTTCAGTGTACAGTATTGCAGATTTAAGTTGACTTTACAATAATTCAGTTCTTTTTCTGCATAGGGCAGGTGATTGTGGAAAAATCTTTATGCTGGCTTAATATAATATTATTAAGAATAGCTTTGGCCATAACTTCATAACCACAGATGTATTAAGAATATGCTACTTTCTAAAGCATAAGACCTTAAGCTCTTACAAAGAGCAGTACAAAATAAATCATTGTACTAACACAATACAGATATGCCTACTTTGTACTATGCTTCTTGCAGTAGTACTTTCCTAGTGTCTAGGACTGTGTGATGAATCGGCTAATAATGCATGCAGATCTGAGTGGGGTGGCCTTTTGCAGATGACAGGTGACAATTTTGTTAGTTCAGGCTAAGGTTTTTAGGGACTGCACCCAGTGTGCTGATCACCACTGGAATCACCTTTACTGGCTTGTGCCAGAGTCTTTGTAGTTCTATCTTTAAATCCTCATGTAAGCTTTTCCTGTTGCTTCTCGTCAGTTCTGTTGTCATCTGGGATTGCAGCATCAGTGATCCATACTTTGTTTTTGTTTTGTTTTTCACAACCATGAGGTCAGGAGTATTGTGCTCCAAAACTCTTGTCAGTCTGAATTCGGAAGTCCCAGAGTAGTTTGACATGTTCATTTCCTGTAACTTTTTCAGGCTCACGATCCCACCAGCTCTTAGTTGCAGGCAGATGATGATGATGATGATGATTTAGTTTCTTTATATCCTGCTTTTTCTACTGTCATTCATTTTACCAGATATTATCACCATCACCGTCACCATCCCCCAGTCCGCCCGTCCAATAAATTGTGTGGTCTCATGATAAATCCAA
Source organism: Anolis sagrei (assembly GCF_037176765.1). Taxonomy (NCBI): domain Eukaryota; kingdom Metazoa; phylum Chordata; class Lepidosauria; order Squamata; family Anolidae; genus Anolis; species Anolis sagrei. The sequence continues at coordinate 101,811,128 of NC_090025.1, read as the reverse complement.
AGTACAACAGCATTGGTTTAGTCATTTTGACATCCAGGTTTGATTTGCTTGTAGACCCTTTTTTGGGGGGAGGGAGGGGGAATCCATGGATTCCTAGAACTTTCTTTCAGCAACATTTCAAATAAGTTTTCATCTTCACTAATATTAATACATAAAAGTATGGAAATACTGATTCTGATGTTGACATTTTTATGCTTGAGAACTTTATATTTTGCACTTTCATGCTTAAAATTTAATCACTAGGTTCTGTTACTAACATGGTATCATTTGCATCTCCTAAATTGTTTGTGCTTCTTCCTTCAGTTTTCACACCTCCTTCCACTGGGTCTAATCTTGATTTTCTTATGATATGTTATCCATTTACATTAAACAGATAGGGTGATAAAATGCATCCTTACCAATGGGAAACCATTCCAATTTCCATTTGTGCCCTGACAGTGATATCTTATTTAAAATATAAATTATGCATCTGGACGGTCAAAGTTGTGGCATTTCAATTTATTTTAGAGTGATCTATCATTTTTCAGGATCCTCATAGTTAAAGATGTTATTCCCTGGTATGCTTCTTACCCAAGTATAATCAAAATGTAGTAGATTCTCAGGTAACCAAAACTCAGGCAACCAGAACTATCAAGCAACCAGCAGAAAATTTTAAAAATACTTTAAATAAGAATTAAAATCGATTTTAGCAGAAATTTAATTTTCAATGCAAATTTGCAGCATCATCTACTGATGTAAATCTAAAATCACCCACATCCACTTTTTCTGATCCTGTCCTAGTTACATCATCATCAGATCCTAATAATCCTGATGAAATGTCTACCCAATAAACTCTCTACCTCTACTGTAACAATTTTCAGTGCGTATGTGTTTTTTCTAAGTTACTTGAAGTAAAAAAATATATGTAAGTGAAGTAGATTAAGTTGAAAAGTATATTGATTGCCATTTAACTAACTGCATGCTATATTAGAATATCAGATAGAAGCTCCAGCTGTCATCCTTCTATCTGATAAGCATGGAGTTATATGAGACCTCACTTACTCTCTTAGCTAGCACCACCAGGATATTGTAGAAAACAAAACCAGGAAACAAAGGATTGAGAATTATTGTATGTAGAGACTGAAGCTTGTTACCACATGCAAATTTGCTTTTAATGTAGATTTGGCTTATGTCTTGTGTTTTCCAGGTAACAAAGTGTGCAACTACGTAGTATTTAATACCAAAAAGAAACGCAATTATCCAAATTGCTATCTCTTTTATTATCCCACAAAAGAAATTTTCCCAGCAAGACAAGTATCAGGACTGGTGACTTACAGAATAATACATGGTAAGTAATGATAAATATTTGACTGACTGAAGAGCTCATCATTTCTGGGACCGTTTTTTTTTTAATTAAAATGTGTCTACTTCATGATCTACCCAACCCACTATTTAAGTGCTGCCATTTCAGAATCATCCCAGGTTCTGGGGTGTCCAGACCAAAACCTGAGTCCTAGGGATGTCTTCTGGTGATGTCATTAAGCATTAGAAATGAAATAGCAGTCATAGGGGCTCACAACTTGTCACTCAAAATGCACATGTACATACACACATAGAAAAAAAATCCTGTTTTGAAATAGTTAAAGGGGGCTGTTCTTAGCTGAAGATGATGTAAAGCAGGCATAGGCAAACTTTGGCCCTCCTGGTGTTTTGGACTTCAATTCCCATAATTCTTTACAGCTGGTAGGTAGGCTGTTAGGGATTGTGGGAGATGAAATCCAAAACACCTGGAGGGTCAAAGTTTGCCCGTGCCTGATTTAAAGGGATCGTTTCCTCTCCTCTATATAGGGATAAGGAAAATTTACTCCTAACTAACTTGTCTCTTGCCAGAAGATAGCTGTAAATCAAATGGTGAGCCCTGGGTCTACAAGGACCGAGAGAGGAGGAAGCTAACTAAGACTCTATCTACACTAACCATTCAATGCAGTTTCAAACTGGTATATATTTTGCTGTGCTGGTGATTACAGAGGAGATCCTGGAACCAGTTTGAATCCCAGAAAATGATTACACATATCACAGAGCCCTGATCTCCATTAAGGGCTTCCTTTTATGCACTTTTGTGGGAGTTTGTTGTCTGGCTGCCACAGTTTGAAGCTAGCTTCGGACTGCATTAAATGGTCAGTGTAGATGGAGCTTAACTACTCAGACTTCCTAGCAAATTTTTACAAGCTGCATCAACAAATTGATTAAGGCTTGCTCAGTTGTAGCAAGTTGCTGCTCATTAGCTGAGTTGGAGATTTACACCCAGCACTTTCCTCTTGCCCAGAGCTAAGGACCAAACCTTAACATCTAACAATCCTATTTACAACATGATTATAAAAGCAGAGTGAACACGAACCTAATTTAAAACTAAAGCAAATATATGCAGATCAAAACTTGTGTAACAACAGCCATTCATCTGAGGGAAGGAAAGCAGTTTTAATTTTTTATTTGGTTTTCATTTAATTTTTATTTTTTTTAGCAATAGTCAATTATGTCAGATATATTAAAAATTAACTGGGTATTTTTTATTACAAAAGTGTGAGTCAAGCACTGAATGATTTAGTAGGCCAAAGCCTGGTAGAGTCAGTGGGCCAAAGCTAGTGTTGTCCTGAAGAGGGTAGGCCGATGCCTGTTAAAGTTAGTGGGCCAAAGCTAGTGTCATTCTGAGGAGTGTGAGGTAAACCTCAGTGTGAGAGAAACCTCAAGTGTGACAGATGCTGTGTGTAAAGCTACTGTATATTTATTTGTGTTATGGAAACCTAGTGCTTGTAAATAGTGCAACCATATTATTTTACTACAAAGAAAAGATGTGTCTTGTTCTTTTTATCACTTTGATCTACTGGTCCTGAGTCACGCTGCTGCTAATAAATTCCTCTGCTGTACATTTATGATGAGGGTATTTTGTTAATAAACCCACTCGCCCAACAAATTAGTTTTCAAAAATTTTCTTTAAAAGATTGAGTTTTGAAAGCTTTTTAAATCTCCACATACAATAATTTAAAATCAAGACATCTCACACCACTTGATGTATTTCTTCCGAGGACTGATAATGTCAGATTACGGTGTCTTAATTGGGTACTTTTTTGGCTAATCTTTATTTTAAAAAACTTTAGGACCTTAACTTGGTTTATAAACTACTTATACAATAAAAAGGGTCTGTCCCAAAAGCAAGCAAGAAAAGTAAATTAAAATAATGTCATCCTAAATAAGAATTTTCGTAAGGACTAAGAGGATTTTCCTAAAAAAGTGTCTCACATTAGTAACAACAGAGAAGGCCTTTGAGCTCAATTTCATTATTGTACCTCAAACAGAAAAGTTTTTCTCTGCAAGTCTTAAGAAGTTCATTTCCAGGCAGATTTCAAAGTGCTTGCTATAGTCTTTTCAGATCTATGCAGCTTGGATCCACATTCTCTGAAAATGTTTGTCTCTCTGTGTGAGCCTGACTGAGTTCTAACATTTCCAAAGAAAGACCTCTCGGTCCCACCACCACCACCACAGGTACATTTGGTGAGGACGCAGGAGCCTTGTTAGTGGTTGTCCCAAAATTAATGGCATTTCAGTCATTTCTCCCTTTCTTTCCTTCCTATAAAAAACAAATGGATTAACTGTATAGTATCTCTTGGATTGGTAATACTAGAAAGGATTTCCAACTTTCCAGTAAAATCATTAGAGCTGTTTGGAAAAAGCCATGACTGTTAAGCTAATGTATACTTATAGTTTAGACATGCTCACTTGATTCTGAATTAAGTGGATGAGACTTGAGGTCCCCATCACTGACGAATACAAATCTTATGAAAGATTTCTCTTTTCTTTTCTTACACAGGGATTCCCAAGCCAGCTCCTTCTACAGCCATAGTTTTCCAACCTACAACTAATAGTCATTTCCTGTCTGCGGAAGTTGCCATGCTTGATCCTTATAGTGCAACAAACCCTTCCCATGATTCGGATCATTTGCAGAAATCCACCGCTTCAAATAGGATGGAAACCTTGGATCACTCAGATAGAATTGATGGATATTCTCAACATCCAAAAGAGGAAATGGGAAATATTTCAGAGATTCCAGCATCACATAAAATTAACAACTTGTTGCCACCAAGCACTGTTAGGACTGTTCAGCACACTGTTCCAATTACAGAAGCTCCAGTTAAGCTGCTAGTTGCTACCACTGGCAGTCAGACTGGTACTGATGCTGCTGTGAGTTCACATATATCTCCTGGCCGTACAACAACTGCCAGGTCTGCAACAACTTATCATGTAAATACACTTTTGGTAAATCCAAGAAGCCCCAGCATTTTCGATCCATCAGTTGCTTCTGGATCTAGTGCTGGCAAGATCAGCCAGTTGCCATTCAGCCTATCCACTAAACATTTCTCTTCTTTACAGTACAACCATCTTAATAATGAACAGGAAAATAAAAACGGTGATAAGCCTGATGGAGGCACAAGCAAAAAGCACCACCTTTTCTCTGGTGACCAAAGTATACTTTTTGCTGCATTGCTTTTGGGGGTGATATTCTTGCTCTTGGTTACAGTGCTGGTAGGGAGAAGGATGCTTGAATCCCTTCAGCAAAGGCAATACACTAGGCTAGACTACTTGATCAATGGTATGTATGCCAGTGTGTGATACAAACTGCGAGACGTTGATGGGTTAAATTTGTCATCGAGGTCATACTCTCTTTCTTAAAGCCTAAACTTTATGCTAAGGACATTTCGATGTTTAGTTTTGTCTCATGACATCTTTATTTGTACTTATATTGTGAGCAGGTGTATCTTCTGCTTCCCTTCTCAGGAATATGTGAAAGTTTGGAATGCTGTCATTGTGACATGATGTGTAATGTTTACATTCAAGTCATATGAAGTTGCTTGTCTATGCAGTTAGTATAATGGCCAGAGAGGCAATCTAACTATGGTCTGTGAAAATTCTGTCACAAAGGGAGTTATTAGTCTGCTGAAGTAGAATGAAAATGTGAAATGGACAATGCAGAAACAAAAAAAAATATTTCCGTCTATCTGCCTGATGTATGGTGGGTATGCTTACAGAGTAACAGATGGCCACAATCCAGCTGTTAATCTCAGTAGAAATAAATTCATTCGAATCAGTAGTTGAATGTAAGGTAAAATTTATATTAAATCTCTTAGTTGAATGTAGTTGAATGTAAGGTAAAATTTATAGTTGAATGTAAGGTAAAATTTATAGTTGAATGTAAGGTAAAATTTATATTAAATCTCTTTTTGGCCTAAATTGGATTTAGGCCAAAAACCATGGTTTTGACTATGAGAAAAGCATCTTAACACAGCACACAGTATTTATTTAGATCAAATAATATATGTAACCACATTACATATGTGGTGTTGACATATGCCCAAGTCAAGTGGAGACCCAGGTCAAAAAACACAACTGGAAAGAACAACGCATTGTTGTGTTGCTGCCATTATTGTGTATTTTCCTGATTTTACTCTTGTGTTTTTCCTTGCAGCAGGAAAGACACAGAGGTACAACTAGGATCAGATTTAAGAGCTCCACAATCTCTTCCTCTAATCAAATGCCATCTGTGGCAGGCAAGGGGGTAAGATGCCAAAGATGTAGATTAGTCCCTGAGCTGGCACAGATATCTTGATGCCCACCAGGTTTGCTGCTTCTGTTTTTTTAAAAAAACATAGCCTGGACTCTTTTGTTCTCTTAAACACAATTGTTACCTATGACAAAGTAGTGCCAAAGCAGACTACATTGTATTCCTAGGAGTCATTAGGATGCTGTGTGTTAGGTGAATTCAAAATGAAATATTACATATTTTCAGAATCTGTCTTTCTCCTTTAAAAATCAGGTTTGGCAAACAAGTTTAAATTTTTGTTTATCACTATAATATATCATGAATGTAGAAACATTTGTTAAACTGCTGGTGTGGGTGGAGTAGGTGGATGAGAATGCATTAGCTGTGTGTTTCACAACTGTCATAATACATGTGGTCCTCTATAGTGATATAAAAAGTAAGGGATTGTGTCAGTTTGGTCAAATTACCCGGCTGCAGCCTGGAAACATGTAGCCGAATGGTGCCAGGCATGGGACAAATGATATAGCATATTATTAAAGGTTAGGGAGGAACTTGATCGGGGCTGCCTTTTAGCACTTGTCCCTTACAAGTTCAATTCTCGTACGTTATATAAAATACTTGAATTAGTATTTATTCATATGCCTGTTTCTTCATTTCCTCTATGGCAATTATGGGTCCATCCTAATTGGTTTATAATTAACATCAACCTGGATGATCTGGGATCCTGATTTTTTAAATATGGAATGTTCTGTACTAATTTGATTTTTTTTATTAGTAAAATGTTAGTTTCTCCTGTAGGTGAGGTATAACCTGTATCCTGGCAGATGGTATTTGAATGCAACTCCCATCATTCTTGAATTTAAGAACTTGTGCCTCATATTTCTCTCCCCACCTTCCTCCTCCATTTTTTCTTTGTGTGTTCCTTGTGCATTGCAAGCCAAATTGACTGTAAGCAGAAATTGTTTTACTACTGATGTGCATTTACTATTGTCCTAGGAACATTTTCTATATGCTGCAAAAATATTTTAAATTAAAAAATCAGATATACACTCTGTACTTCTTTCTGTTGCATGTTGAGTGAAATTGTGGTGTTTTGTATGTGAAGAAACATTTCTACATTCTCACTTTGAAAGGAAGTACATTGAGGAGGCTGCAAATTTGTTTTCTACTGGTAGAGATTAGAACATGGAGCAAAGGATTCAAATTGGAGGAAAAGAGGTTCCACCCAAAATTAAGAAGAACTTCCTGACATGGTTCAAAAGAAGAGACATGAGGATCATATTGTAAATTTAAGTGGAGCACATAAAAGAAGTTCAGAAAAAAAATCTGCGTTTGTTTTTAACAGATTACAAGCTTTTGATTGTGTAGGTCACAAAAAGCTATGACTTGCTCTTAAGGAAATGGGTGTGCCACATTTAACTGTCCTGCTGCTCTGGACAAGAAGTTACTGTTAGAAGAAAATACAGAGAAATTGAATAGTACCCAATTGTCCAGGCAGTCAAGCAAGACTGCCTTTCTATCACCCTGTCACTAATTTATATGAAGACCAAGGAATACAACAATAACAAATCATATAGCAAGTAGGATTGGATGCATAGGAGCTGTGAAAGTTGCAGAAAGAAACATAAACAATTTCAGACATACAAGTAAGTGATAGATACCATGTTATTGTCAGGAAAACAGCAAAGACTAGGAATGTGTAGGTTTTTTCATGTCAGAAGCAACTTGAGAAACTGCAAGTCACTTCTGATGTGAGAGAATTGGCTGTCTTCAAGGACATTGCCCAGGGGACCTCTGGATGTTTTAACATCCTCTGAGAGGCTTCTCTCGTCCCCACATGGGAACCTGGAGCTGACAAGACAGGAGCTCACCCCATCTTGCGGATTCGAACTGCCAATCTTCAGATCAGCAGTTCAGCCGGCACAAGGGTTTAGCCCATTGCGCCACTGCAGCTCTGGTGTTTTGTTTCTTTGTTTGGAATGTTTAGTGATATTAAAAAAAACCCAAAAATAATGGCCACAGGTACTTTGAGATTATGTGATTCATAGGGAAAGACAACATTGTTTGGTAAAACGGGAGATAGTAGAAAATATAATCAAATTATAGGTGGATTGATTTAATCAAATAAGTGATGACCCTAAATATGCAAAACCTGGGCAGGAAGTGAGTGACGGGGGCTCTTGCAGATTGCCACATCGACCTTGGGTCATCACCCTGCCCCAAACCCTATCAGTATTTTCTGTTGGGACATGTGTGCCAAGTTTGGTTCAGATCCATTGTCGGCTGGGTTCAAAATGCTCTCTGGATGTTGGTGAACTATAACTGCAAATCCCATACAATCACCCCCAAACCCCTCCATTATTTTCTGTTGGTCGTGCGGGTCTGTGTGCCATATTTGGTCTATATCTACTGTTGATGGGAGTTACAATAGACAAGTTTTCTGGAAGTGGGGAGTTATCTTGATCATTCTCAACATTTTTCATGCTATACTGGAATGCTTAGTTTGCTGCCTCAAGTGACTGTAAATATACTGTTGCCTCTCATTTTTGTCCTGAATAGGCTGACCATATCTCCAGGTCCCATGTTACTGAGTGTGCCATGTATCTGAAATGGACCCGCATGCACATCCATGTTGGTCCCATCATGATCCATTCACATACATGTATGCAATCCATATCCTCCCCCCCCCCCCCCCGATGCTATTAACCCTTCTCTCCCTGCACAGTTTGCAGACAAATTCTTCTTGAGCTTTTCATGGTAAACCTGATTTTTTATTTCAATTTATTTAAGCGTATGAAGTCAACTTAGTTTTTTAGAATCAAAAATTGAAGGGAAGTATTTCTGAAAGTAAAAAAGGGCAATCCAGGAAAATCTGCATTTGCAAGGCTTGGCAGACTGATTTTCTGGCTTCCTTCCCCCAAGGAAGCCTGTAAGAGAGGAAGATGCCAGAGGAAGAGAGGGTGGAAGGGATGACAAGAAGGGAGGAGAAAGCAGAAAAGGAGAACAGGAGGAGAAAAAGCTAGGGATGTCTTTGTAGCAGAATGTAGAAGAAACAAAAGCCAGCTCTTTGCCTCTCTCCCTTTCTGCCCCTGTGAGAAAAAGGCTCTGGAGGGGGAGAGGAGAGGCAGGAATTTGATGAGGTCTGAGTCACTGATAAGGAAAAGAGGGATGGGGAAAGTGGAGGGGTGGGAGAGGAAGAAAGAGACCCACAGTTTAAGAAGCTTTAGTCAGGTGATTGTACCAAAGGTGTGTGTCCTTACATACAAGGCAAACAACTATTCTAGAATCTGTTACTGGACAAAGAGCAAACATTTTTAAAAAACATTGGAATGGATTATGCTGCCTCACCAGTCATCCTGGCATGTTGCAAAATCACAGAACTAGAAGTTTCACAATCAAAATAGAAATCATAGGAAAAATGGAAGCTATTGAAAAACATGATCCTAGGATGTGTTTGGGAAAAAGCTTTCAAGTGGTCTCTTGGGGCCCTTCCACACAGCCCTATAACCCAGAATATCAAGGCAGAAAATCCCATAATATCTGCTTTGAACTGGGATATCCGAGTCCACACTGCCATATATTCCAGTTCAAAGCAGATAATGTGGGATTTTATTTAGCTGTGTAGAAGGGGCCTTGAAGATTCAAAATGTTTTAGTTTTTTTCTCTCTCTACTATAAGACCTGACCTGTTACTTTCATGTGTGCATAATGTTTTTCTTGAATAAAGAGTTTCCGGTTGAACTGCTCTTTCTTGTGATGTAGGAACCTTTCACTATTCTTCCCATGTCATTTCTGCACTGCTACCAGAGTTTCTGTTAAAAACGTAAAGGTCCAGAACATCTACTTTCCACACAGTCATCTAACCCAGAATATCAAGGCAGATAATCCATAAGTAGATAATCCACAAGTAGAGACATCACACTGGCAACGAAGATTCGCATAGTTAAAGACATGGTATTCCCCGTAGTAACCTACGGATGTGGGAGCTGGACCATAAGGAAGGCTGAGCAAAGGATGACAAACACTTTGGAACTGTGATGCTGGAAGATAATTTTGAGAGTGCCTTGGACCGCGAGAAGATCCAACCAGTCCATACTTCAGGAAATAAAGCCCGACTGCTCATTGGAGGAAAGGGGATAGTAGAGGCCAGGATGAAGTACTTTGGCCACATTATGAAAAGATAGGAAAGCTTGGAGAAGACAATGATACTGGGGGAAATGGAAGGAAAAAGGAAGAGGGGCCGAACAAGGGCAAGATGGATGGATGGCATCCTTGAAGTGACTAGATTGACCTTGAAGGAGCTGGGGGTGGTAACGGCCGACAGGGAGCTCTGGCGTGGGCTGGTCCATGAGGTCACGAAGAGTCGGAAGCAACTTAACAAATAAACAACACAATCCACAATATCCACTTTGAATTGGGTTATTTGAGTCCACACTGCCATATAATCCAGTTCAATATGGATTTTCTACAGCTGTGTGGAAGGGGCCTGGGATGCACTTTTATTCTGCTACATCCCTCAACCAGTTTTGTGTGAAACAGTCATTACTTAAGGAAAGCTACAGTTCTGTGTGCAAACATTAGAGGGCAGCAGGTGCTCCAATAACAAACCAAGTTCAGTCCTATCCTCACCAGAGAGAAATTAGGACAAGTGTGGGGAATGTCTGAAGGGCTTGGGGTGGGAGTGGGAGATCATTTGTTCTGCCCCTTGGTCTCCTACCCAAATACTAACCAAGTATAAATGTCATAAATAAATAATAAAACCAAGTACTTTCTTTTCCCAGTGGATAATAGGGTTCCAGTTATTATGCCCTTGCCTTTCAAGATTTATCCTACAATTTGGGCTGCCAGTGGTGATTTTGGCATGTATTTTCCAACAGGGCATTATGGTTTGAGGGTTGGGTGGGCATACTAAGCAGAGTTTGTCTTCTCATCCAGTCTCAGGGCCTTCTGGGTTACCTTATGCAAGTCACACACAACCTCAGAGGAGGCTTGCCCCCACCTTTTAAAAAGTAACTCTAAATAAATTGTTGCCTCCAGCGGGACACACTCTCTCGGCCTCAAGTCTCACTTACTAGGCTGCAGAGGATTTGCAGACAACCCACCCCCTTAAAATAAATTCTTAATAAATCATCTTGGATAGATCACAATTTCCCAGCCTCAGAGGAAGGCCCAGCCATTCTTACATTTTTACAGCATCTCACCTCCTGCTTTAAAATATATTTTAAAACATTGTTTCCTTGAATGATGTGGAAGTCTAGGCCAAGGCCCTCAGGTTGTGTGTGTGTTTTTTGTTTTGTTTTGTTTGTTTGTTTGTTTGTTTGCATCATGCTGGTCTAGAGATGTGGAATGTCACACCCTTGAAATCATTTGGTCTGGCCCAGTTTGGGGAAGGATGGCCTGCCAAGTTAGGAAAAATCTCAAATTTTCAAGAAAAGGTGATGTCTTCCAAACCTGAAATACTTCAAAAATTTTGATTTTTTTACCTCTCGGGATAGGAAAAACCTCAAATTTTCCAGAAAAAGGAGTCATCTTCGAAACCTGAAATACTTCCCAAATTTTGATTTTTTCCGACTTGTGGAGTTTGGGAACATTTCAAAATTTGCGGAAAACACAACTTTTTCAAACCTGAAATACTTCCCAAATTTTGATTTTTTCCGACTTGTGGAGTTTGGGAACATTTCAAATTTTCCAGAAAACACAATGTTTTCCAAACCTGAAATGCTCCCCAAATTTGTATTTTTCTTCTCAACCAAACAATTTGATATACACTCTTGAATACCATGTGTTCTTAGCCAATCTGGAATACTTAATTCCTGGTCTTTCATCTCAAGGCCCTGATTCTGTCTTTGCCCTGAGAAATGGTAAGTTTTTCATTGTCCACTTGGGGTTGCTGTTGTTCCCCTTTCTGCTCAAGATTCTTTTTACGTGAAACCTAAAAACACATATAAAAATCAAACATTTACTGATAATGAATCGGCATTTGCAAGGCTTGCTAAACAAGTGGATTTTCTTTTTTGTGGAGCACATTTGAAGCATTTTCTGCAGAGTCTACTGTAAAAACTGCATGTTGATGTTAACAGATTTGTATAAATGTGTAGCGTTCAGAAAACTTTTACTGTTGCCATTTTTTTTAGCTAAACAAGGAACCCCATTTGAAGTTAGGACCCACTGTTTAAGAACCAGTGCTTTATCGGCCGGATGGCCCTCTCATCTGTGTGTGTTTTGTATTTTCAATTTATATAAAAAGAATGAAACAAATCTCTATACATGTATATATACATAAGCCAATACAATGCTACCTAACATGATATACAATATTTATATTTGGTTATACCCTTCCCACCTCCCACTCCTCCCATTTTGGTGACTTCCCATTCCTTGGGTTGGAGACATTTGTTCGTATATAATTCCGTTCTTTCTTCCTATTACATTGTTTTTATATTATTCCTTCTGGCCTGATAGTTATTGATAATAATAAAAATGCAAACTTTGTGTTTTGTTTTGTTATTGATAATAAATTCCCTACACAGATTCTAACAGATTAAATTATGAAGCCTTCTATTTTTAAAAAATACTTTTCCTTCCTTCCTTCTGTCTTTCTTTCTTTCTTTCTTTCTTTCTTTCTTTCTTTCTTTCTCAAAGTTTATAAATGACTCCCAGTCTTGTGTGTGTGTGTGTTTTCTTTCTCCATCATTGCTATTTTGTCTATTTCTGCTATTTTAAATACTTTAAGAGGGTGTTTTTCTATTGTGAGGAGGTCTGCCTTCTTCCAAAACTGTAATATAATGTCCATGCTGCTATTATCATGTAGTGCAATATTTTATAGTTTAATTATTTTGTTTGTTTATTTGACATCTATAGAAATAAAATGTAATGTTTGTTTGTGGGATTAACATAATTCAAAAACCACTGGACAAACCGATGCCAATTTTGGACACAATACACATATTAGGCCAAGGAGTGACCATCACTCATAAAAACTCTGAGAAACACAGCAGAAGAGACTTTAAAAGCAAAAAAAAACCCCATTACAACGCATGTGCAAAACCACATATATATACACAAACACACATATACACAAATACACACACACAAAGCACATATACACAGACCGGGTCACAGCAACGTGTAGCAGGGGATGGCTAGTTCCAAATAAAAATAATTCAGGCTCCAATTGTACGAGGGTTATCCAAAAAGTAAGGTTACAAGATTTTTTTAAAATACAAAAAATTAATATATTTTAATAAAACTTACATGTGTTGTTGTAGGTTTTTTCGGGCTATATGGCCATGTTCTAGACTAGAGGCATTCTCTCCTGACGTTTCGCCTGCATCTATGGCAAGCATCCTCAGAGGTAGTGAGGGTTGGATTGTAGCATAGGTATTACATGATTTTTCCACATAATCACCATTCAGCTCAATACATTTTGTCATCAGTGGGACATGTTTTTGATGCCTGTGCCATAGAAATTTTCCTCCACCTTTTTCAGCCATTTTGGCACTTTGATTTTCACATTGTCATCATCGGAAAAGTGTTTTTCACTAAGGTGTTCCTTCAATTCAGTGAACAGATGATAGATACTGGGTGTGAGATCAGGGCTGTGAGAGGAGTGTCTTAAAACATCCCAACCAAATGAAGTCAACAACTCTTGTGTTGCATGAGCGGTGTGCGGATGCACATTGTCATGAAGGAGACAGACTCCCACCATCAGCATCCCAAGACGTTTGTTTTGGATGGCTCTGCGAAGTTTCTTCATGGTCTCACAATATATTCCGTACCCATTTTGTCACATGCTGTCTTGACATTCTGTCCTCTCCATAAACTGAAATTATTTTGCGATGAATCACAGCGGCGCTCATGCCCTTAGCATATAGGTAGCATATTACAGTCCAAACTTCACACTTGGAGGGAAACTGAATAAGGATGCCCATCTCAAACCTTCGCTACAATGCCAGTTGATGAGCTACTGATGACTGGCACTACTCGTACACTTTCGCTGGCTTCCCACTACATGACGGTGATACCAACTTCCCCCAAGAAAATTCCCCGCAAGAGCTATGTGTCTTGTAGCTTTACTTTCCGGATAACCCTCAAATATTCAATTGCATTGTTTTTGTACCTTGTCCCAGAATTCCCTTTTACAGGACCACCACATGTGGAAGAAAGTTCCTTCTTGTTCAATGTATTGTTGAAGGCTTTCATGGCTGGAATCACTTGGTTGTTGTAGGTTTTTTCGGGCTATATGGCCATGTTCTAGAGGCATTCTCTCCTGACGTTTCGCCTGCATCTATGGCAAGCATGCTCAGAGGTTGTGAGGTTCCTTCTTGTTCTTGACAATTCCAGCACTTCTTGTTTCTTCCCTTATATATTTTAGCAAGCCTTGCTGGCATCGGGTACCAACCGTTCATCATTTTACAATTCTCTAAGGTCATAGCATAAAATTTTCTTTAAGCAATAGTCCACATTTTCCCCATTTATCTAATTCTGTTGTGCCCGACATATTGTGCCCATTTAATCATATATTCTTTTATCAGTTCTGATTCCATTTCCATCTTCAGTAAAACTTTATATATTTTCCCAATAAAATGGCTTTCTCATCTGCTAAGAGCACAAGCGGAGTATGCTTATCACAACCTGGCAAGAGTTGCAAAACTAAAAATAGTTAAATCCTGGAAAAGGTTAGAGAATATAACAATAAATAATTGGTTAAACAGGATATTGGTGATAGCTCTATTAGAAAATATAACATCTAAATTTAAGATTAGCAAAGGCGAATAGGAGGAAGATCTGTTTGATAAAACTTTTATATGTAAAAGCAATGGTGAATTGAAATCACCAAAAGGTCAAAAAAGTTTATGGTTGAGAAATTAATGAGGACCTTATAATAATTTTATGTAATAGATACAACTAGAATGCAGAAGCAATAGAACTGACAGTGCAATAATGCTATGTAAATAATGGGAGGGTAGGGTGGGTGTGGGTATAAAGAATATCTTGAAAAATATCATTGACGAAGCTAAGATTTTAAAAGTCCATTCTAGAAGATGAGAGTTTGATGTGGTTAAAGAGAAGGAGGGAAGAGTGAAGACATTTGGTAAGAGATAATGTTGGCAAGCATCAGGTGAGAGATGTGGGTAAGAGGTGAGAGAGATCAGGATGACCTGAAAGAGATGGGAGGAGGAAAAATTGCACAAAAGATTATTTTCAGAAAAACAGGATTGTTTTGGAACAAGGAAACAGAGAGATGCTGAATTGAAGGACAGAGCTGGAAAGGAAGAAGGGGAAGGCAGGTTTGATTACATGTTTGTATGTTTACTTCAATGACTCTGGTTCACTATATAAAACCCATGATCCAGGATAGACAAGTATTGTTGTTCATTCGTTCAGTCGTCTCCGACTCTTCGTGACCTCATGGACCAGCCCACGCCAGAGCTCCCTGTTGGCCGTCACCACCCCCAGCTCCTTCAAGGTCAGTCCAGTCACTTCAAGGATGGCATCCATCCATCTTGCCCTTGATCGGCCCCTCTTCCTTTTACCTTCCACTTTCCCCAGCATAATTGTCTTCTCTAAGCTTTGCTGTCTCCTCATGATGTGGCCAAAGTACTTCAACTTTGTCTCTAGTATCCTTCCCTCCAATGAGCAGTCGGGCTTTATTTCCTGGAGGATGGACTGGTTGGATCTACTCGCAGTCCAAGGCACTCTCAGAACTTTCCTCCAGCACCACAGTTCAAAAGCATCTATCTTCCTTCGCTCAGCCTTCCCTAAGGTCCAGCTCTCACATCCGTAGGTTACTACAGGGAATACCATTGCTTTGACTATGCGGATCTTTGTTGTCAGTGTGATGTCAAGTATAGCCCTCCGCTTTTCAGGCAACCACCCCTTAGTATTTTCTGCAGATTAAATTTGCATTTTAATCTCCTAATTTCTAGTTTCTGGTTGAGAATAGAGACTTTAAGGCAGGCCCTGTATCTCAGGATCTGATCTCAGGTTTTCTGTTTTAAATTGGATTATATGAGTCCGCACTGCCAGATAATCTGTAATAAACAGAAAACCTGGGATCAGATCCTGGGATATAGGGCCTGTCTGGAAGGGCCCTAGAAATACAGTGGGACCTTGACTCAAGAGTGTCCCAACCTAAGAGCTTTTGAGTAAAGAGTTGTTGCTTAGCCCAGGTTTCTCTGACATAAGAGCAGCATTTTGAGTTAAAAGCTAGCATGAGAGCTAGTTTGAGAGTACAAAGCTTTAGGGCTTCAAGGGAGCAGCCTCCATGCCTCGGGCTCTTGTCCACTTTGGGAGACTGCTGTCTGCTTTGCTCTTGTCTGCTTTGAGGGACTTTGGGTTAATTGATTTTGTGTGGGTTTTTTTCCTGGTATGCAAGAGGACGGGAGGGAGGGTGGAATGAGTACAGTATGAAGAAGATGCTTCAGCCTCTTCACTTTGTGCTTCTTTGCCACAACTTTGTGCTTCTACCATTTTACAGTTAATCTTTCTTTTTTATTGTTCCATGTGAATGTGCACATATACATTATTTGTTATTTACAGAGTATATTTTCTTATTAAAAAACAAGTTACAAAAATGGGGGACGGTTCAGGGGACTGGAACAAATTAATAGCATTTAAATGGGAAAATTCACTTTGAGATAAAGAGTGATTTGAGTTAGGAGTTCAGTCACGGAATGATTTAAACTCCTAACTCAAAGTATAAATTACAGCATCATGAAAATGTTAACAGTTTGAGAATATTTGCGCTGTTACATACTTTTAAGTGAAAGGAAATTAAAAGGGGGAAATGAACACGGAATGGCTAGACGATGCTGCTTGATAATGATTTTAACAGGATGACACTGGTAATTTATGTTTTGAATGGTTTTATATGGTTTTTATAATGTTAAGTTGAATGTTTTTAATTGTATTTTTATGAATGTATGGCATCAAATTCTGCCAATTCTGTAAGCTGCCTTGAGTTGCCGTAAGGCTGAAAAAGGTGGGCCACAAATGCCGTAAATAAATAAATAATAAATAAATAAATAAAAAGAAAAAATCAGTTGGCAGGGGCAACCTGTATCCTGACTCCAGGGGTAGGGAGAGAGAAGAATGGCCTTGCCTGTATGGCCACTGCAACTGACCTGGATTCCCTGCTGTGGGTTGCTCTTACTTACCGAAAACTCTTCTTTTGACCCCTATATCCAGGATCTGATCCCAGATTATCTGATTTAAAGTAGATTATATAAAGCCTCTTCCACACAGCTATATAAAATCCCACATTATCTGATATGAACTGGGTTATATGGCAGTGTGGATAACCCAGTTCAAAGCAGATATTGTGGATTATCTGTCTTGATATTCTGGGTTATATGGCTGCATGGAAGGGCCCCACTGGGACCACCTTGACTGCCTTGTGCCAGAGTCTTTGCAGTTTGATCTTTAAATCCTCACATCGTGTCAGCTTTTCCAGTTGTTTCTCTTCAATCCTGCTGTCACCTGGGATTGCAACATTGATGATCCATACTTTGTTTTTTTTACCACGATTGTGAGGTCAGGAGTATTACGCTCCAAAACTGGCTGTCTGAATTTGGAAGTCCCAGAGAAGTTTGGCATGTTCATTCTCTTTCCGGCTTGTGTTCCCACACGATCTCTTAGTTCATCTGGAGAGGCCCTGCTCTCCATCCCACCAGCATTGCAGGCGCGATTGGTGGGGACGAGAGAGAGGGCCTTTTTGGTGGTGGCCCCTCGACTCTAGAACTCACTCCCCAAGGACATCAGGCAGGCCCCAACTCTGGCAGTCTTCAGGAGGAGCTTGAAGACGTGGTTGTTCCAGTGTGCCTTCCCGGAATAATGATCCCTCCAAAGCACTTTATACTTTTAGGTCTGCTCGTATGTCTTCCACAAACGCCATTATTTATTTATTTATTTATTTGATGCACTTATTAACCGCCCTTCTCAGCCCATACGGGCGACTCATGGCGGTGTACAGTACACATATAAAAGACAATTACAAAAGGCCAGTGTCAACAACAAATAACTATACAACACTTACAGACTACACAAAATCCGCTTCGTCTCTTAGTGGAATCATAGCCAGTCTCATATTCCTTGTACCATTCCAGTTCTCATTACCGTATTGTTTGTTGCTTAGCACTTAATTAAATGCCCTCTCGAACAGCCAGGTCTTAAGGCTTTTTCGAAAGGACATGAGGGAGGGCGCCTGTCTAATGTGTGCCGGGAGAGTGTTCCACAGCCGGGGGGCCACCACCGAGAAGGCCCTCTCCCTCGTCCCCGCCAGCCGTGCCTGTGATGCAGGCGGGATCGAGAGAAGGGCCTCCCGAGACGATCTCAAGGTCCTCGTGGGCTCGTAGGCCAAGATGCGGTCAGAAAGGTATTTTGGGCCGGAACCGTTTAGGGCTTTGTAGGCCAAAACCAGCACCTTGAATTGGGTCCGGTAGCAAATCGGCAGCCAGTGGAGCTGGGACAACAAGGGCGTTGTGTGCTCCCTGCCACCCGCTCCAGTTAGTAACATGGCTGCCGCGCGCTGAACCAGCTGAAGCTTCCGGGCCGTCTTCAAGGGCAGCCCCACGTAGAGAGCGTTGCAGTAATCCAGGCGGGATGTGACAAGAGCGTGTACCACCGTGGCCAAGTCAGACTTCCCGAGATACGGGCGCAGCTTTATCACCTTTTCATCCATGCCTCAGCACTATTCCAATTTTTACATGTGGCCTTCCCACAGTTTTAACTGTATGTTGTTTAATTGATGTTAAATGATTATTGTTTATGTTTTATTTTGATTGCTTGTATTGTTGTGATTATTGCCTGTATTGTTGTGTTTGGGCTCGGCCTCATGTAAGCCGCACCGAGTCCCTTGGGGAGATGGTAGCGGGGTACAAATAAAGTGTTATTATTATTATTATTTTATTATTATTAAGAAGAAAGCGCAAAAGCTGGGTTGTAGCTAAACATAAAAAAACCCCAAGATTATGGCAACAAGAATGAGTGACAACTGGAAAATAGAGGGAGAAAATGTGGAGGCCGTGACAGACTTTGTATTTCGAGGTGCAAAGATTACTGCAGATGCAGACTGTGGCCAGGAAATCAGGAGACGCTCCCTTCTTGGGAGGAGAGCAATGTCCAATCTCGATAAAATAGTAAAGAGGAGAGACATCACACTGGCAACAAAGATCCGCCTAGTCAAAGCCATGGTATTCCCTGTAGTAACCTACGGATGTGAGAGCTGGACCTTAGGGAAGGCTGAGTGAAGGAAGATAGACGCTTTTGAACTGTGGTGTTGGAGGAAAGTTCTGAGAGTGCCTTGGACAGCGAGAAGATCCAACCAGTCCATCCTCCAGGAAATAAAGCCCAACTGCTCATTGGAGGGAAGGATACTAGAGACAAAGTTGAAGTTCTTTGGTCACATCATGAGGAGACAGCAAAGCCTAGAGAAGACAATGATGCTGGGGAAAATGGAAGGCAAAAGGAAGAGGGGCCGACCAAGGGCAAGATGGATGGATGGCATCCTTGAAGTGACTGGACTGACCTTGAAGGAGCTGGGGGTGGTGACGGCCAACAGGGAGCTCTGGCATGGGCTGGTCCATGAGGTCACAAAGAGTTGGAGACAACTGAACGAATGAACAACAATGACAGTGTGAATAAATTGTCAATATTTGCTTGAGATAGTGCTTGTAGTTCTGGAGGAACTCTTAATTTTTTGCGTCTCATAGACTTAGCATGGGGATTTGGTTAACCATTTAAACTTCATGAGTAAACTAGGTTTTTTTTAACCTGAAAAATTTGGGGGTGGGTGGGTGGGGGTTGAACCTGTACCCCCCTCCCCCGGCTACAGGCCTGGTCATATCACTAGTCAAATTAATCAATCAATAAATTATTATTATTATTATTATTATTATTATTATTATTAGTTCAAAGCCTCAGACAGGCCTCATATTCCAGGAGCTGATCCCAGGTTTTCTGCTCTAAACTGGGTTATAAGAGTCCACACTGTCTGATTTTTTTTTTGTTGTGTAAGGAGTGACTTGAGAAACTGCAAGTTGCTTCTGGTGTGAGAGAATTGGCCGTCTGCAAGGATGTTGCCCAGGGGACGCCCGGATGATTTGATGTGTTTATCATCCTTGTGGAAGGCTTCTCTCATGTCCCCGCATGAGGAGCTGGAGCTGATAGAGGGAGTTCATCCGCCTCTCCCTGGATTCGAACCTGCGACCTGTCGGTCTTCAGTCCTACTGGCACAGGGCTTTAACTCACTGCGCCACCGGGGACTGCTACACTGTCTGATATTTTTATTTATCGTGTCATCAGCAACCATACCATTGTATTACATTTCTAACAGAACAAAACAAACACACAGATTAAAAAAAACACACAGACTTTGTAAACTTGGTAGTTGATTAAATGTCCTTTGACCAGTATCTGGCCACTTGGAGTGCCTCTGGTGTTGCCGCAAGAAGGTCCTCCATGGTGCATGTGGCAGGGCTCAGGGTGCATTGCAGTAGGTGGTCTGTGGTTTGCTCTTTTCTGCACTCGCATGCCGTGGATTCCACTTTGTAGCCCCATTTCTTAAGATTGGCTCTGCACCTCGTGGTGCCAGAGCGCAGTCTGTTCAGCGCCTTCCAAGTCGCCCACTCCTCTGTGTGCCCAGGGGGGAGTCTCTCATTTGGTATCAGCGATTGGTTGAGGTTCTGGGTTTGAGCCTGCCACTTTTGGACTCTCGCTTGCTGAGGTGTTCCGGCGAGTGTCTCTGTAGATCTTAGAAAACTATTTCTAGATTTAAGTCATTGATGTGCTGCCTGATACCCAAACAGGGGATGAACTGGAGATGTCTCTGCCTTGGTCCTTTCACTATTGGCTGCTACTTCCCGGTGGATGTCAGGTGGTGCAATACCGGCTAAGCAGTGTAATTTCTCCAGTGGTGTAGGGCGCAGACACCCTGTGATAATGCGGCATGTTTCATTAAGAGCCACATCCACTGTTTTAGTGTAGTGAGATGTGTTCCACACTGGGAATGCATACTCAGCAGCCAGAGATGGCCCTAGGTAATTTTCAACGGTAAGCAAACAGTATTTTGGCACCCCCCTCCCCAACCAATCATTGATATATATTTTCCGTTTGTCATGGGAATTGTGTATGCCATATTTGGTTCAATTCCATCATTGGTGGAGTTCAGAATGCTCTTTGATTGTAGGTGAACTATACATCCCAGTAACTACACTTGCCGCATTTGCTCCCTTGCCTGGCCTGCTTTGGGTCCAGAGGCGTGCCTGAAGACCCGTCGTGTGCACCAAAAGTCACCTCTTCTCCTGACTTTCTCCTCAGCCATTGGGACCAAGAGAGAGAGAGAGAGAGAGAGAGAGGTGGAGAATGCCACCTTTCCTGAAGGTAGGAGCAAAAACAAAGGAGGGAGCAGAGGTGGGAGATACCTCCAGCCGGAGGGGCTCTCTCTCTCTCTCTCTCGGTCCCAATGGCTGAAGAGAAAGTCAGGAGAAGAGGCAACTTTTGGTGTGCACGCTGGGGTCTTCAGACATGCCTCCGGACCCGAAGCAGGCCAGGTGCGGCGGCTCCGCCCCTTGGCCTACCCGAAGATTGGGGAGAGGAGAGGAGACGGGTGGAGTGCCGGGGGATTGGGAAAGGGAGCCGGTCATGGGGAAGGGAACGAACGCGGAGAATGATTGAGCGCCGGCTCTGCTCACGCACCCGGTGGCCGGGTGGAGCAGGAACGAGAGGGGCTAGGCGAGGCTCAAGGGCCTGGCCCCTTTGGGAAGAGGATTGCCCGGCAGCGAAGCAAGAAAGCCGAGGCTCCCCCCGGACTGCTAGGGCTGTTGTGAGCTGAGGGGGTGCTCCTCAAGTGGCAGTCGAGGGGCATTTACAGAGGCGCCTCTGCGCCCCTGGCAAAAAAAAGTGTTCTGCGACCGCTTACTTCGCGTAATGGACGAGCCGCCCCTGTCAGCAGCAGAGTAGCATAGCGTAAGGGCAGATGTCTTCACTGTGTCTGGTTGTGATCCCCAGGTTGTGCCAGTCAGCTTTCCTATGATGTTGTTTCTAGCGCCCACTTTTTGCTTCATGATAATCTGAGGCAAACAGGAAACCTAGAATCAGATGCTTGAATATAGGGCCTGTCTGGAAGGACCCAAGTTGTGTGAGGTAACCACCCGCTGCCAAGGCCTGCCCGCCTATCTCCACCACAGCCCGGCCAATGCTCTCCTGGCGAGTGCGCGAGGAAAAGGCCCGCCTCCCTCCCTCTGTCCCTCCCTCCCTCCCTCCCTGGGCGCTCCTGGCGGAGGGATCCTCGTCGTCCTGCCTCCTGGAGCCGCGCGTCGTTCACCTGGGCGGCGCGGCGGATGTGTCCCAGCCTCCTCGCCTCCCCCTCCCCCTCCTCTTTTGTGCTGCTGGTTCTGCGGCTCTCGCGGTGTCCCTGGAAGTAGTTCCGACACTCCCTTCCCAGGTCCAGGGTGCTACGCTGCCGGAGCCTCATCACTTTGTGTGATTATTTTATCCATTTTCCTCAAGCCGAGAGACGTCAAGAAGTCCCTGAGGAATGCGGCAGGGCTAGCGGATTGCCAGGAGGACTGAAGCGGCTGAGAGAAAGCAGGCCGGAGAAAGAAAGGGCCCGGGCGAGCAAAGGCCGACGTGAATGCCTTTGCCGTAGGAGCTGGAGGAGGAAAGAAGGAAGGGAGATTGTGCCTTCGGAAAACCCAGGCGAGGCTGCAGGCATGCGTAGTTCCTGCGCGCGGCCTCCCTCCCGGGCTTCCAAAGGGAAGGGGGATCGAGGCTGCCTGGACTGAGGGAGGCCGCGGCGCGCGACGGAGTGAGTGCGCGAGCGAGTGCGCGAGGGAGGCCTCCTTTGGCGCGAGGCGGGGGCCATGGGGGCGCGCGCCTGCCCTCCCGCCGCCCCTTCCCCGGCCGCCGAGTAGTGTTTGTTCCGGGAAGAGAAGACAGACAAAGGCGGGAGGGGAAGACCCTTCCCCGGCTGAGGCCTCTCCAAGCAATTGTTTCGGCGCCGCTCCGTTTCTGCCCCTCCGAAAGCATGAGAGGGCGGCCGAGGAGGTGTCGCTCTCCTCCTCCTCCCCCTCCGCCACCTTCGCCTCCCCGCCGGTGAGAGCCAGAGGAGGGAAGATGGGCGCCGTGCTGAGGAGCCTCCTCGTCTGCGGTTTGTGTTCCCTGGCGAGAGGTGAGAGCCAAGGAGGGAGGCGGGCGGGCAGGCAGGCAGGCCGAAAGTTGGGCCTTGTGGGGAATCAAGGCGGCTCTCCTCCCTAGGAGTTGTGTGTGTCTACTCAAGGCAGGGACACCTCTGAGGGGCGAGAGGGAAAGGCCTGGCTGCTGGAAGGGGGCGGGGATCCTGCCTTCATCCGTGGATATGTGTTGGTTCTGGGCCTTTCTCTCAGGCCCCCCTCTACACTGGCCTTCAGACTCAGGGCCCTTCCACACACAGCCCTATATCCCAGAATATCATGGCTGAAAATCCCACATGACCTGAGTGTGGACTCAGGGCCCTTCCACACAGCCATAGAACCCAGAATATCGAGGCAGGAAATCCCACAAAGTGTGGATTCAGGGCCCTTCCACACAGCCACAGAACCCATAATATCAAGGCAGAATATCGCACATTACCTGAGTGTGGACTCAGGGTCCTTCCACACAGCCATAGAACCCTGAATATCAAGGCAGGAAATCCCACAGTGTCTGAGTGTGGACTCAAGGTCCTTCCACACAACCACAGAACCCAGAATATCAAGGCAGAAAATCCCAAATTATCTGAGTGTGGATTCAGGGCCCTTCCACACAACCATAGAACCCAGAATATCAAGGTAGGAAATCCCACATTATCTGAGTGTGGACTCCAGGCCCTTCCACACAACCACAGAACCCAGATTATCAAGGCAGAAAATCCCGCATTATCTGAGTGTGGACTCAGATAACCCAATTAAAAACAGATATTGTGGGATTTTCTGCCTTGATCTTCTGGGATATAGGGTTTGTGGAAGAGCGCTGTCATTGTGGACTCATAATCCAGTTTAAAGCAGAAAACCTGGGATCATATCCTGAGATATAAAGCCTATCTGGAAGGGCTCTGGGTTATTTGGCTGTGTAGAATGGCCCTACACTGCAATATTTGATTTGAACTGCATTATATGGCAGTGTAGAAGAGGCCTTGCTAAATAATTCTCCATTTCCTGAATTTGAGACCAAGCCACACTAGAATTCACACAAATAACTATCGTTTAGATGAGACTGAAAGTTGTATATAAACAAATAAGCAAATGCTTGGTTGTGGGTGTGCGGATTGAATTGCATGGGGACTGAGCTCCACATAATCTCTCCCTAATTTCGGGGTCCTTCCACACAGCCATTTAACCCAGAATATCAAGAGAGATACTCCACAGTGGCTCCTTCCACACAGCTCTATAAAATCCCACATTGTCTGCTTTGAACTGGATTATATGGCAGTCTTGACTCAGATAATCCAGTTCAAAGCAGATATTGTGGATTATATGACTTGATATTCTGTGTTATGTGGCTTTGTGGAAAGTCCCAATGTCTGCTTTGAACTGGGTGCCCTTCCAGACAGGCCCTATATCCCAGGATCTGATTCCAGATTTTCTGTTTATCCCAGATTATTTGGCAGTGCAGAAAAAGCAGAAAACCTGGGATCAGATCCTGGGATATTGGGGTTGTCTGGAAGGGATCTGGGTTATCTGAGTCCACAATGCCATATAATCCAGTTCAATGTGTATTTTATACAGCTGTGTGAAAGGGGCCTCAGTTGTAATTTTAAGGCCCTTTCTACACTGCCATGTAATCCAGATTATCAAATCAGATAATCCACATTATCTAGATTATATGATTCTACGCTGCCATATATATAATCAGTTCAAAGCAGATAATCTGGATTTTATATGGCAGGGTAGAAGGGGGCTAAGTGTGAGAACATTTAAGGTCCTTCCACACAGCCCTATATCCCAGAATATCAGAAAATCCCACAATATCTGCTTTGAACTGGGCTATCTGAGTCCACACTCAGATGATGTGGGATTTTCTGCCTTAATATTCTGGGATATAGGGCTGTGTGGAAGGGCCCAAAGCAACAGTTGGAAAAAGTTAATTTAGTTAGATCCCACTCTGAAGTGTATCTATGTTAGAACATATGTTCTAACTAATAAGTAAATACATGTAGAACCTAACCTTGTTGATTAAATATACCCAAAGCTATTTCTGAGGGCCCTTCCACACAGCTCTATAACCTAGAATATCAAGGCAGAAAATCCCACAATATCTCCTTTGAACTGGGTTATCTGAGTCCACACTGTCATGTATTCCAGTTCAAAGCAGATAATGTGGGATTTTATTTAGCTGAGTGGAAGGGGCCACAGTCTTCAGGAAAGAACAGCATGCCAGGAATATGATTTGTTTGCTACTATACACACGCATGCTACTACAACACATGCATACACACACATAGTAGGGAAAGTATGTATTTTAAGGAGTGTTCAGTTTTATTCCACAGCATCACTTTCTTTTGATCAAGAATAAAAATTCCTAAACTTCAGGAAAAGTTTATGTTCAGTTTTAGAGGCCTAATACTATAGATGCAAATACAGGGTTAGTCAAAATGCATAGGCCAATAAGCCATTCAATAGGCTTCTTATTGGCCTATGCATTTTGACTAACCCTGTATTATCTATATTGCAAACAAAAATTAAAAGTAATAAATAAACTCACAACCTCTGAGGATGCCTGCCATAGATGTAGGCAAAATGTCAGGAGAGAATGCTTCTAGAACATGGCCATATAGCCCTAAAAACCAACAACAACCTGATAAATAAACTGTTTATATGATATTCTATTCTTTTTTCTCATCCCCACACAATCTTTTTGTATTTATGGTGAGTGAAAGCTACACTGCAATACTGTGTAGCTGATTTATTGTGGCTTTTAAAATACGTGGTTTGAAAGAAATATTTCCTTACATGTGTATCACAACTGCCTGTTTTCATTCTCATGGAAATAGGCAAATGCTTATATTTGTGTGCAAAAAATTCCACTGCCAATATTGGCATGTTTTAATGAGTGCTTCAGGGGCTTTGAGTTGGATTGGAGAAAGCCGCGGAAAGCCAATTGATCAATATTCCTTGGGAAAAAAACATTCTTCTACTCTGAGCATATGTTATCCAGCCTCCTAGGAATGCAGTATGTTTAAATGCATGATGAAAAACCAAATATGCCTCTTGTGAAAGGAAAATTGTTTTAATTGAATCTCTGAGCTTCAGAGAGGATAAGTGAATTTGGATTAAAGCTTTTTTTTTTTTGTACAAAATGTAACCATGTTTTATCACTTTCATAGAATTATAGAGTTGAAATAGAGCACAAGGACCATCCAGTCCTGCCCCCTGCTATTCAGGAAAAGCACAAATTACTCCTGACAGATGGCCATCCAGCCTCTGTTTAAAAGCCTCTAAGGAAGGAGCTTCCACCACACTCCGAGGCAGAGAGTTTCATTGCTAAAAGCTCTTACAGTCAGGAAGTTCTTTTGAATGTTCAGGTGGAACTTCTTTTCTTGTAATTTGAACCCATTGCTCCCAGTTCTAGTCTCCAGGGCAGCAGAAAACAGGCTTGCTCCCTCTTTCACTGCCCATAATTAAATTATTTGGTTTCAGTTAAGAGCAGAAGTGCAAAAACCAATAGGCTCGTGGCACAATTATATTTTTTCTTAGTACAGGCAGTCCCCAAGTTATGGACAAGATAGGGTCTGTAGGTTTGTTCTTAAGCTGAATTTGTATACCAGTTGGAACAGGTACATTTTAAAGTGTAACTTCAGCCAAATATATATATTTTGTAGCTCTGGGTAACCCAGGGAAGAGTTAACATCCCTTCAGTCTGTGCTCCTGTGCAGAAGATTCCACCTCACTTTCTGTCCCTGTAATAATTGGATTTTGAAAGACTTGACTTCATTTGGAAACAAAGATTGATGATAAATCTTCAGTGGAGACATCTTTTCCTCATGATAACTCTTTCAGGGATGAATTTCCCTTCCCAGGGGTAGATTTCTTTCACTTCTTGTTGCCTCACCCCCTTCCTTAACTATGAGTTGTCTGTAAGTCAGGTGCTTATAACTCTGGGACTGCCTGGATAATGCTGACTCCATATTTCTGAAAATTTCACAGACCTAATGCCTTGTAAGGAAAGAATAATTAAAAGTTTCTAAGAATGGCTAGCTTATTGTACTGGAAATTTATTTTTCTCCCCTTCTATTTTAATGCCAAAGACAAAATCTTTGCTTCGAAAATGGAATATTTGGCAACATTCTACCAGTAACATATCCTGAGTAAGTGCTGTTATATCCCATGGGAACTGTGCAAAAGAATAGTTCCTCAGACAGAGTTATTTAATTGAGAATAACAAGGTAGGATAAGGCTTCTGAACAAATAGATCTTAGTATTTCTTTTTCAGGAAAGACCCCTGAGGTACCCATGAAAAATCCTAGTGGATGTGAATTCCTGCCCATTGTGTTTTGGTTGGCACCAGGTTCAGTCCAGGTTGTCTAGAGATTGGTTTTGGATTAACTGGATTCAAAGTTCCCTCTCCAATACCACCTTTCATCACATAATAGTCACATCCCCTTTTGAAGAAGGAGAAAACTGAGTTTTGCCATTCCCCGCCTAATAGTTGCACCCTTCGTTCACTTGTCCAGGTGAGGGAACTAACAGTGCAACTGTCGTTTTGTCGCTGTGGGGCTTGACTCGGCACCCAACTGAGGTCCTTCTACACTGCCATATGATCCAGGTTATCAAAGTAAATAATCCACATCATCTTTGAATTGGAATATATATATTAGTCTAAACTGCCATGTAATCCAGTACAAAGCAAATAATCTGGATTTTATATGGCAGCATAGAAGGAGCCCCAGGGCCCTTCCACACAGCCTTGTATCTCAGAATATCAAGGCAGAAAATCCCACAATATCTGCTTGAACTGGGTTATCGGAGTCCACACTGCCTTATATTCCAGTTCAAAGCAGATATTTTGGGATTTTATTCAGCTGTGTGGAGGGCCCCCCAGTCAACCCCACAGCACCAAAAGGGAAAGGGGGCAGGTGGAGGGAGTGATGGGTGCAGGTTGAATTCACTCTACTCCCCTATGCCTTCCCTCTTTCCTATTTGGCATGGGTGCAGCCCTGTGGGCAGGTGAGGCTGTATCCACCCTTCATCTGTACCTTCACAGTGACCACTACTGTGCGGGGAAAGAAACCCCACAAATGGGGCTCTTTTCACAGCATAATAGTCACCGTCATATAATAGTTGCACCTTCCTTCCCCCAAAAAAGTCTTGAGTATTATGCAGTGTTCCCAGGAGAGTCTCCAAACAATTTTAGGATATTATTTGCCTTCCTATTTCTTCTAGTAGAATCATTTAAAAAAATACGCCCCCCCCCCATGCACATGTAGGATTTTTTTGTAGTTCTTTTGTTTGTAGTAGCTTTTATTTATTTCAATGGAGATTAAGCAGGAAGACTTGGGAGGCATCTGAAACTTATCTCTTCGAAACTCATTTAATCACACTGGAGATAGTCATCCACGTATGTTTGTCTCATTGGATGTGTTGGACCAAACCGAATTCAGTTCTGCCTGCCAGGTTTTTCTGTACAGCAACAGGCAAGATCTGTGGGAGGGGTGTGAGTGGGTGGAGTTTCAGTGGTGTACTATGATTTCATCCTCTTGACCAGGTGCCCCATTCCACAGTTTGCAGGGTTCGAGTGTATATACCTAAAGGTAGATAGCCGGGGCATAATAGGGATTATTTTGGTGTACAGCCCAACCTGCTGCTCAACAGTTTCTCTTCCTGAGCTAGCTGGGATCGTCTCAAGTTTGGTGTTGGAATCTCCACAGCTAATAATGCTGGGAGACTTCAACATCTTTGTTAAGACTCTCCTGTTGGGAGTGGCTCAGAACTTCATAGTCTCTATAACAACCATGGTCTGTCCCAAATGGAGTCTGGTTCATCCCATGTTGCTGAGCAAACTCCAGACCTTGTTTTCTGTGCAGGATGGAGGATGGTGATTTTCATGTGGAGGAACGCTCTACAATTCCATTGTCATGGACCAATCATTATCTGGTCATGTTTATACTCACTGGGACTCTAATCCTCCGCAGGTGTGGGATATTGATTAGGACAGTTCACCCCAGAAAGTTGATGAACTTGGGGAATTTTCCTGTCATCTGTTGAAGCTCTGGTTGATCTCTGGTATGCGGAAATGGCCAGGGCAGCAGACATTTGTTCCTGAGCATCTTCTCTTAAGGAGTGGGACCACACCAGCCCCCTGGTTTTCCACTGAGTTGGTGGTGATGAAGAGAGTGAGATGGAAACTGGTGTGATGTTGGCAGAAGTGTCAAAAGTGAATCTGACTGAACACAGGCTTGAGCTTATTTGAAGGTCTATTCCACAGCAATGAGGACAGCAGACAAATAATTTTCACTGCAAAGAACTGCCCAGCAGAGCTGTTTCAAGTAGGCAGAGCACTATTAGACACTTATCCCCAAGGGGAAAATGTTGACTTCTTAACAACCCGCTGTGAAGAATTTGCACAGTACTCTGCAGATGAAGTAGTTCAGATTTGCTTTGACTTGGTTGCTATTGTTCAGACAGTTCCAGTGGATGTAACCTGGGCACCTGCTTGTCCAGTGTTGATGGATACTTTTCAATATGTAGCCTGAGGATGTAGAAGAGGCGAGGACTGTCACGTGTTCTAGATCCTTTCCCTTCCTGGCTTATCAAATAGGCCAAAAGGGGGGGGGGATTAGAGGAGTGGGTGAAGGGTGTAGTCACGGCTCCTTAGAACAAGGCAGAATTCGATATTGCATAAAGGAGGCACTTGTGAGGTCTATATTTTTAAAAGCCACTCTTGAACCCATCTATAATGGACAACTATTGGTCAGTTTCCAGCCTTGAATTTTTGAACAAGGTATTGGAGCATATGGTGGCTTACCAACTCCAGGGGTTTCTGGATGAAAGAGAGCACTTTTCAATCTGTTTTCAGGCCTAGTTATGGGACAGAGACGGCTTTGGTCAACTTGGTGGATGACCTATGCATAGAACTAGATGGGAGAAGTGTGTCCCTGTTGGTTCTGCTGAAAACATTTTAGCAGTTTTTGATACCATCAACCATGGTATTCTTTTGGGCTGCTTTATTGATATGGGACTTGGAGCCATTTTTTTTTACAGTGGCTCTTTTTCTTCCTGGAGAAGTCAGCCCAGAAGGTGGTGCTAGGAGGCTCCTATTCAAACCTGTGGGGCCTCTCAAAGTTTTGTCATCTACATGAAGCCAATGAGATAAGCCATTCAGAGTTTTGAATTACAATGCCATCTAGGTATACATGACACCCAACTCTATTTCTCCATCCCACCAGAAGCCAAGTAAGCTGTTCTGGTCTTAAATCAGTTCCTATCATCAGTAAGGAACTGAGCAAACAAACTAAAACTTAATCCAGACAAGACAGAGGTGCGTCTGGATCCATCCTGTGCTAGATTTATTTTTAATCTTTAGTTGTAGATTTTAAATTGTAATTTGTACTGTGTTTAATGTTGTGAACTGCTTTGAGTTTTATTAAAAGATGAAAGGGGGGGGGGTGTTAATAATAATAAGTGAAGTTGATGCTGCACTCAGAACACTTGAAAGAGATGCTCACAGCACAGGAACACATGGCATACCAATAGTTATTTCAGTCTACAGAGACAGAATGTACTCTAGTTCTAACTAAAATCTAACAACAAATATGGAAAACAAAACAATGCCCTACAGATTGGAAATTCTCAATATACATTCTAATCTGCAAAAACGGGATACTAGGGGTTGGAATAATCACAGGTCCATTGCATTAATTTGCAATGCAAGTAAAATAGTGGTCAAAGTTCTATAACAAAGACTTTTGAGATATATGGAGCAAGAAATTTCAGCTGTTTGAGCTGGGTTCAGGGAAGTAAGAGGCATTAAAGTTGTTATTGTAAATATACATTTGATAATGGAATGTCCCAGAGAATTTTTTAAAATCTCTGCTTTATATTGTATAGATCACTAAAATGTGGATCATTCTTAAACACGTGGGTGTGCCAGCACATTTCATTGTCCTGATGCATAACCAGTACTCGGGGCATGAGGCTACTGTTAGGACAGAATACTAGGAAATAGAATGGTTTCCAGATGGTAAGGAGAGGAGGGTCAGGCAAGGCTACATTTTATCATCTATCTGTTTTAAGTTATATGCTGAACTTATAATATATAAAGCAGGATTAGATTTGAAGGAAGGAGGCATAAAATTAGAGGAAGGGCCATCAAGAAGTTAAGATAGGCAGATGACACCATACTACTAGCAGAAGATAGCAAAGATGTAGAATGGTTATTTAAAATCAAGGGAGAAAGTGCAAATACACATATAAGAAAACAAAACTAATGACCACATGTAAGTAGATGATGAATTAGATGATGAAATAGTTCAAGATTTTTCATAGCTCAGCTCAGCCATTAACTAAAATGTAGACTACAGTCAAGAAATCAAAGAAGACTAGTGCTTGGAAGGGAAGTTAGGCAGTAACCAGACAAAATTATGAAGTGTAAAATACATCACTGAATACTAAAGTTAAGATGGTTCGTTCCATTGTATTCCCTGATTCTGTGTATGGTTGTGAAAGCTGGACATTGAAAAAAGGCTGACAGAAAGATCAAGTGTTTTGATGGAGAAGAGTTATGTGGATACTGTGGACTGCTAAAGACAAATAAATTTATCCTAGAACAAATCAAGCTTGAGCTTTCCCTAGAAGGCAAAATGGCAAAACCTAGGCTGTCGTATTTTAAAAACATAATGAAAAGAGATGGCATTTTAAAAAAAGATAACCATGCTTGAGAAAGTAAGTAACAAAAGAGGAAGAATGCATTTCCAGATGGTTAGACTCAATCAAGGAAGCAACATCCCTGAATCTGCAAAACCAAAGAATTAGATGTATTATTTAAAGAGTCGTTATTAGTCAAAGTTGACTTGAAGGCAATTAACAACTCCAGAGTCATAGCCCCAACACTCAAACCACTGTATCAAACTGACACAGTAATAAGCATATTCTGTAGGAATCCTGTTGAAATACATGTTTATCCCATTCATACTATTCATTTTAGATAGTCTTTTTAATGCTCCAGTTTGCTTTGTTGCAATTGATTTATATTAATTAGGCTAATTGTCCCATTCATTACTTTTTGCAGTCTTCTTTAGGGAATTTTGTCATTATGAGACACTGCTGTAAGAAGTGGTGAAGTTGAGGCTGAAATAAATGCATGTACTGAAAAATTTTCAGCTGGAATTCATGACCAGACTCTGGAGAATTATTCTCTACCTTTTCTCCCCTCTTAAAAATGTTACTCACGCAATCATGCATCAAGGGACTATCAAATATTTATGGAACATCCCAGTGCAGCGTTATTGCTATGAGCAATGCAGCTGTGATTGCACACCACAACTGGAAGAAACCCAAAAATGAATTTTACATAAATTATTCCCTGATGTATTTTTATAGGAAAAAATATGCATGCTATGAGGAGAAAATAATGAAGCTGTAATACTAGTTAAAAGAAATCTCGGAAACAGGTTTATAAGAAATAGAATACCCACCACTCCATCCAGACTCACTTGCCTCATGATTTGCTCAGGGTGGAGGGCAGTCAGTTTATTTTTACTTATCTCAGACATGAGCCACGATTTCTTTTTTTCTTTTTTTTTTTTAAAAAACAACCAATGGAAGAACAAACCAATTAAAATTATGTGACAGGCATAATAAAATCCAACAGTAAAATTAAAAACACATAAAAACCATAAAACAATAACTTCATTGAGCCAATTAAAATGCACAGCATATATCATGCAAGCTTATCAGAAACCTGTTAAAATAGTGAAGAAAGGTGCCAAAGTTATAGTCACAGACCTACATTTTTTCCTCAGATGTTATTTCTCTTGCCTCTTGAGATGGACTGGAGGAGTATCAGTGTGGCATTTTATTGCCTTTTGTCTCTAATCCTGGCATGACCAAGAAGGGAGTAGCTTCTATATTGATTTTCACTCCCCCCCCCTCCAGTATGAAGAAGCCAGTCAAGTTTCCAAAGCTTACATGATATATTTTGTCCATTTTAGTTGATTCCATAAAATTATCACTATTTTTCTATTTGTTTTTATTTTGCAGCATAGCCAACATAGCTATCTATATATATAAGCATGCTCTGTTTGCTTCATCCCACCATTTTAGCAGCCCAGAAATCCTTTAAATTTTACTGTGCTTTGAATTTTATATTTTAGGAGGCATACTGAGAGAAAGTCTTGCTTAGCTAGGCAGATAACTGTGAAAAGCACTCCTTATTGCTTGTCCCTGTATATCGTCAGAAGAATGATACTGCATCTGCTCATTTCACACAGTTATCTTGTGGAATAGCCTTTGACAGATGTGCCCGCTTGGAATTTGTCTAATCATGCTGAAAAAAATCATATTTAAGCCAGTGATTATTGCTAGCATTTGAAAATTTCATGTGTAGTTTATACAGTATTGTGTAATATTTTCCTTCTTTTGACCATCCTTTGGTGTCAAATCAGTTGTTTGACTCCTGAATTCTTATTTACGAACATGTTAGAATGCTATTGTGTTATTAGTGGTACTTGATAATTATGATCACCTAATTTTAATTATTCATTGTTTCTCTAGAACAGGGAATCTCAAACATTTTCAGCCACAGAGCCCTTTTTGAAGCAAATGTTTGTTGTGGAACCCCAATAAATGTTATTATATTATATTATATTATATGTTAAGATATAATGTATATATATCAGGCATGAGCAAACTTGTGAAGAATAACCAACATAAACTTAACAGCATTTAAGTGGAAGACCCCAGGAACTATCCAGTCCAACCCCTTCTGCTTGCAGGAAAAGCACAATCATAGCATCCCCAACAGATGACCACCCAGCCTTTATAATAATAATAATAATAATAATAATAATAATAATAATAATAGCAGAAACTTCCGGGACCATCCAGTTCAACTCCCTTTTGCAATGCAGGAAAAGCATAGTCAAACCCCTCCTGAGTGGTGGGAGGGAAATAGGGTTTTAGAAGCAAGGAAGGTGAGGGGGAAAGGCTTTTGGCAGCAAGAGATGGGGAAAGGCTCATGGCAGTGAGAGAGGCAGGGAGAGGGGCAGAGTAGGAAAGAGGAGGGAAAGTTTGGAGGAGGAGTAGGGGGCAAGAGGAGCTCCTCAGTATGTTTCGCGGAGCACGGTTTGAGAACCACTGCTCTAGAAAGATAACACTATGTAACAAAATTTGAAAAATTATCTGTTCCTGATTTCAAATTGTTATTCCTCTTTAATTATGTGGTACTTACTTTGAATGTAGTTGTTATTTATATGCCAGAAACTTTGTTTCTGTGGCTGTCACAAAATTACATATTATAATAACTATAAATTCTTATATTTATTGTGTTACATATGTACACAGCCTACCTCAATGTTTTTGTCTTCTTTTCAAGCTTCTCCTCTGTTGCTATATGCAAATCGGCGTGATCTACGACTGGTGGATGCTGCACAGGTGAACGAGAATGCTACAATTATCGTGAGTGGTTTGGAAGATGCAGCTGCAGTGGACTTCATCTTCATCCATGGCTTGATATATTGGAGTGATGTGAGTGAGGAAGCCATTAAACGGACAGAATTCAACAAAACGGGGAATGTGCAAAATGTGGTCATTTCTGGACTGTTGTCACCTGATGGGCTGGCTTGTGATTGGCTGGGTGAGAAACTATATTGGACAGATTCTGAAACAAACCGGATTGAAGTTTCCAATTTAGATGGATCTTTGCGAAAAGTTTTATTCTGGCAAGAGTTGGATCAACCCAGAGCAATTGCCTTAGATCCTGCAAGAGGGTAAGCTATTATTACGATTCTTACTGTTTTGACAACTTCTTCCAGCCCTATAGAGCATGGGTTCCCAAACCCTTCAGAAACACCCCCCCCCCCCTTTATGGAGCCTTAACTCTGTCCCTGAGCATGAAGTTATTTCTCCTTTCATCTTCTCCTGTGGCTCAAATGTTTTGTGTAATGTAGTAAGTTTGGAAATAAAGAGAAAACCTTTAAAATATAACCACAAATGTTTATTTTGGTACAGGAAAATATTGGATACAACTCTAAAATGATGAATTAAATTGTTTCAATTTTTGGTCTTAAAATAGTTCTTTATCTCCGACAGCTGAATACATAAATTCAGGGTGCCATCAACTTATTCATAAATTTGTTTTTTGGGTAAGCATAAGCTGAAAAACCTGATTTGTACTGATAGGTGAACAGGAAGGGAAGCATTGCTCAGATAGCCTTTCCGGCTACTGATGGCTATATGCCTATCAGACCTATCCAAAAATAATTCAGTGGCACAGATTCAAATCTCATTTTTAAATAGAGGTACTTGAATTTCAATACAATCTTCATACTCTAGCACAGACTTTTAAAAAGGATTTATAAAAAAGATTTTGTGGAACTCCTGCAATCCTTTTGTTGAACCCTAGGGTACCATGGAACACATTTTGGAACTACTGCTAAGGAGAAAAACCGATCTTGCTGCAGTGTTAGACGTTTTAAAAGGTAGATCATTGTCCCACTAGAATTGTGAATAAAAGGTCAATATTTGTGTTTCAGAAAGCTGTCCAGTTTTTGAATGGCAGCTGGAAGCAAAAAATGCATATAAACAAACCAATTTACAACTAAAACATATATTATATCAAAATAAACTGTAGTCCAGTAGTTTTTGATCTGTATTTCAAAGAAGTAGATAATTTCTGTTACAGTAAAATCATAGCATCATTAATAAGATAATAATGTCATATATATTTTTGTTGAATGTAGGTGGTTGGTGATCAACCTTTATTCCCTTGCAATATAGTATATTTATTGCAAGATGTTATTTGTGCACCATCTCAGGCCATATGATGTGATAGTGAAGTCCGAATGGCTTATGTGTACTGTATTTGCTCTTGGCACATATCTCTGGATCTTCTGCTTCCTGAACAAATTTATCTAAGTGGAAAAGTATTGCTTTCCTTCTCTTGTTTTCAAATATTTGCCAGTAAGGTTCTTTGTGGTCCTAGCAGAAACAAACCCAGTGTAGATTTCTGTACCTTTTTGGAAATGAGTAATGTGTGCTTCTTCAACACACTTCCTTCACCGTATGATTTTAATTGTGTTTCCTAATAACTAATATGGTCTCAAGATTTAATTGCTTTTTTTGAAATTGCCATGTTGAGTGTTGCCAACAGTAAAATTTTCTGGACTGGCTTCACTTTTTCTTCTCTTTGTATTTTCATTTTGACACTGGAATGGTTTTGACATGTGAAATGCCAAACTGGTTAAATCTTCCTAAATTAATACAGAATGTTATGTTTGTGGACATATATATTTTACAAGTTCTGTGAACTTTGTGTTGAAGTCATGGCTGCTTCAGCTGTTAATTGCACATAAAAGTGATAGTTTCTAACATAGTAATTGGAAGCAAATTCCACATATTTGAATGCAACTTGCTTTCAGGTAAACAACTTCAATAATTCAGAGGGCTTTAATTAATGTGTTGCATATTAATTCATTTTTGTCATACTTCTATGTGTTACATTCATTGCTGCAATAAGAGCATGATTTGGCTGTTGAACTGTAGGATAATCATTCCTGGGATGTTGTAACATTTCCATTTGGTATCGCAGATGATTCCTAAAAGGAGTACTATAGGAGTGTGTATCTTTGTTTCGTCGCTAGGATTGCTAGATTAGGAAACTACAGACTTAGCAAGATTGAAATTTATGGAGGCTATTTAGATTCTGTCCACGAGGAAGAGTTGTATCACTGGCAAGACTGTGGAATGACCTGGCGGAAAAGATTCGACAACTAGATCAGCTGTTGGAATTTAAGATACCTTCTGGCAGGCCTGCCTGATCAATTTTAAATTATGCATTTTAATTTGGATTTTATTAATGGATTTTAACTTGTATTTAACTGTGTATTGTGTTGTATGCCTTTTAATAGTGTTTTATCTCTTGTTTTAATGATGTTGTATCCCTCCTTGATCCAGAGGGAGAGACAGATAATACATTCATTATCATTATCATCATCATTATTTTGTCATAACAAATTTCCAGAAAGAATCTTTCACCAGGACATATGTGAATGTAGCATTTAAAATAGCAGTTATGAATGAAATTGGGAGTTTGGTGAATGCCTGGTTAACAAGCTATATAAAGCGACCACATGTATAAGGTGAAGGTAGATATTTGGACCAAAAATACAGATTTTGATATGACCCATAGAGAAGAAAAAGCACCAATACTGTCTCAGAGGGACAACTACCCTTGACCATTGCCACGCTCAGGCAAAAAGGCCAGGAGCAGCGCCACAGCAGAAAGAGCAGAGTGTTTCTTTTATATTCCTCCAGGACAGGGTAAACTCTTGTCTTTTGCCACTCTACTCAGAAAAAGGAATGGTTCCTTTTTTGATAAAACTTAGGGTACAATACTTATATTGACCCATGGATAAGTTGACCCAGGTATTTTGTGTCGCTTTTTTGACTAAAATTTGGAATTGTAAGCAACATTTGAGTCCTAAGTTGGACCTCAGTTGGTGTATGCTAATGCTGGTTGAAAATGTGGTTTTGTTTCTTCTTTGTGACTTTTGTGAACCACACAACTGGGTTTACTGTGACTGCTCCGGCTTGAATGGAAACCTTTCCCAGCTCTAGTGTTTGAATTTTGACAGTTATCCCACTCACTCCTCTCAGGGTATAAAGGATGCCTTGTTCCATTGGTTCCCCAGTTCCTTTTCGTCCAGAGCTACAGCAGTTCATTATGACTTCAGCTCAGTGCTTCCTGCAGCTATTTGCACCCAGCAACTTCCACCATGTCGAATACATGCTTCAAAAGATGCAACCAGTGCTTTGCTAAAATGTCGGACTCTGATGACCACTCTAAATGCCTCCAATGCCTGGAAGAAAGCCATGTGGTCAGTACATGCCCGCATTGCCAAGCATTCACAGCACAAGCCAGAAAAAAATTAGAGAGATGAGGCTTCATGCAATCTACTATCAATAGACTCTGGCACCATCTACTTCAATGTATTTATTTATTTATTTACTATGTTTATATACTGCCTTTCTTATCCTTGGGGGGACTCAAGGTGGTTTACAACATACTAATAGTAAAAACTCAACTACACTATCTGAAACTTCGTGCAAGTCCTTGAAGACTTCAAAAACATAATATCAAAACAATCAGCCTTGTCGGTGGCTCTATCTACCTTGGCCTTGATAGTTACTGCTAGATGGATGCTATCAATCTTGGAATGCATCATCTTCTTCCTCTATGAGTACTGCTCTAAAACGCTCACCTGAGTTGAGATGAACCCACCATGACAGACTGTCACAGGGGAACCTATTGTCCATTCCTCCAACACAGAGTAAGAATCTGAAGGCAGTACAAGTGTCACAACCCTCACCAGACCTCCAGGTGATGCCTCAGCCACTATCTGGAGGGACAGTCCAGGACTCCCCATCACAATCATTTCATTACCATTATTCAGGTTCTAGTAATGGTTCATGCACCCCCAGCTACACAGGGATCCTGCCGTCTGTAACTTTCCCCCACTCAGAAGGAGGGCATTCCACAGCATGAAGATGGAGGATGGATGACAGCATTCCTAACGAGAGCAGGACAAACCTATGCAGATTCAGCAGGTAGGTGCCAGACGTCAGTATCATCCCCATTATCTCTGCTGGTACTGCTGCCTGATCCATCTTGGAGAACAGCTTCTCTCTCCGTGGCATAGCCTTGGTACAACCAACATTACCTACAGCACAGTAATCTGAAATGGATGAGCCGTACAACACCCCCAACGTTTCTGATTCCGAATCTTCAGAATCGGTCCTTTGCCTTGGAATCAACTTGTACCTGGAGAGACAAGTTACCCTTGTCAACCACCTATCTCCCATGGCCGATCTCCAACCATTTACGGAATAGATAGTCCATTTGGTAGAAGCCTTAGGTTTAGAAGTAAAGCAATCATTGGAAGTTGTGTATGATCCTGTCTTTATAGGGTTCAAAGCTAAGCACCACCAGCCACCCTGCTTCCATTTCTGATGTACCCCCTTAAAGCCCTAAAGGCCTCCTAGAAGACCCCTTCACCAGTTTCTTCTATATGAAAGAAGATAGAGGCCTGGTATTGGATAGATGTTGAGGATCATGAATGGCTTGCGCACCGCCACCAGCCTACCTCAGTCATCGTTGAGATGTCACATGTCACAATCCTCCTTGAAATCAAAATCTAACCCATCAGATAGGGAGGACAAAATATTTGACACAGTGGCAAGAAGGAGCTTCTCTTTTCACTAGAGTCGCAAACTATGGAGCCTGCATGGGAGTATACCAGGAATATCTCTGAGAGAAGTAGCCCTCTTCCATACCAAACTTTCAGAAGATTAGTCGGTGTTCTCTACACTAAGACAAGAAATAATGTCCCTAGCATACCACCAAATACAAATGGTATAACATATGGTAGATGCAGCTGGGAAGATTATGACACATGCCGTATCCATTAGATGACATACTTGGCTACATGCTTCAGATCTATCTTCCACATCACTCCAGGTAATAGAAGATCTCCCATTTGCTGCTCTCGGTCTTGTTAATGCAGGCACGGATGAAAAACCAAAATCCAACCAGGATGTCAAACTCCTTTCCAGAAAGTGTGAGATGCCAACCTAGACATACTACTGCCATTCCTGTCCAAGATGGCAACCATAATGC
The DNA here is from genome assembly GCF_037176765.1 of Anolis sagrei. Lineage (NCBI taxonomy): Eukaryota > Metazoa > Chordata > Lepidosauria > Squamata > Anolidae > Anolis > Anolis sagrei. The sequence goes on along the minus strand of NC_090025.1, from coordinate 101,771,711 downwards.
CACAGACATTTGAACCCCACCTCTCAATGAAACCAGAGGCATTTTTTTTGGACTAACCCAAACACCACCTCCATGACACCATTCTCAAAACCTGAGACAACAACCCCAATTATCCTCCACATACGAACCTCAATGCAGAATCCATCATGGACTTGCCGCTTTTCCATCCATCTGACCTACCATTCCTACCACAACCACAAACCTGTCCATTGGAAGACCGCCTCACACATTTCACCCGGGCTTGGAACTCTGTCAGATGCATGGGTTCTCAAGTTTGTCAACAAGCAAGGAAGAAAGGATCCAATGCCTCCCTTCCTACCCCCTCCCTTTGCCCAGCGTTAGACCCTTCTTCTTCATCTGCTGCCAGAGCCTCATTTGCAGTCTCCTCCTTGCAACCCAGTCCCTTGCCATCTAGGAGTGGAGAGATCAATAGGAAGAAAGGGAGTTTGAAGAGATGGATAGGAAGAACTGGGGAACAGGGTTTGAAGAGATCAATAGGAAGAACATAGGAAAGGTATTTGGAGCAATCCAAAGGAAGAAAAGAAAAGGGGGCTTGGAGAGATCCATAAGAAGAAAGGCGGGGGGGGGGGGGGGAGGTTTGAAGAGATCCCTAGGAAGAATGGGGGAAAGAGGTTTGGAAACAGAGCAGTAGAAAGAAAAAAGAAAAGAGGTGGAGAGATACATACACACTTTGGCCCAGCACTAAAATTTCATGGCAGGGAAGGAGGGGAGAGCACCATTTCTAACTATGAGTTGTTTGTAAGTCAGATGTTCAAAGCTCATGCACTGCCTGTATATAGAATCCCTATAGGCCCAAATAGTTTAATTTGAAAACATTTCTCTGTATTCATCTTGTATCCATTCTGTTATTTAGCTATTGTATGGGAATTGCACACAGGATGTGTATAGTTGCTTTCTAACAATGAAACAGAATGGGAAACCATAGTTGGAAATCTGGTTCTTATTTAAGCATGTTTTCTTGCCTCTGATGTTGACTTTTGTAGTTTAGACAAATGGTGTTTTTTGTCAGAGAGTCTGACAGGATTGGCTGCCTAGCATGTCTTTTGTATGTGTGGAGGGGTGGCAAAATGGATTTGCGTGTATTTTATTCCCTTTTAAAAATTATTTTTAACTCTTGCAAATGTCTTGTAAAATCATCCAGATCACTTCAGTCATCTTACTATTGAAAGCCACATGTTATATTGACAAACATTTCACTATTGTTGATGGTACATTTGGCTGTGAAATATAGATATGATGTTATTGTACAGGATGAGGCAGCATAACTTCCTTTTTTCAAAACAATAAAACCCATTGTGTGAATCAGAAATTTTTATTTTTTTAAATAATGTAGGCACATACCTAAAGTTTTGTTTTATGTAGTTTTGAAAATCAAATTAGGCAGGTGACGTCACCCATTCTCCATACACTGAGTAAACCGATTTCTGGCGTTTGTCATGACTCTTGCCAGCATAGCAGCTGTTACATTGGCAATTTTTTCCTGGATGTTGATCTTCAAATCTTGTAGGGTCCTTGGACAGTTCACATAAACACAGGATTTCAAGAAACCCCATAGAAAAAAATCACAAGGGGCCAAATCTGGAGAGCGGGCCGGCCACTCCAAATCCGCTCGAAAAGTAGGCCTCAACGGCAAAAGCACGCTCCTCACTGTTCCAACGCATGATGGCGACTGAACTGTGTCAGGACAAAACTTTATACTCCCGCCTCTTGAACGAGACCACTAGCGCTCCGCTACGTCTTCAAGCGACTGAATGGCACACATTTTAAAAAAGGAAGTTATGCTGCCTCACCCTGTATATTTCCCCCACCTAGCCAGAGACAAAATCTAAGGCAGTAGTTCTCAACTTGGGGTCCCCAGATGTTTTTGGCCTTCAACTCCCAGAAATCCTAACAGCTGGTAAACTGGCTGGGATTTCTGGGAGTTGTAGGCCAAAATACCTGTGGATCCACAGGTTGAGAACCACTGATCTAAGGCTTGTTATTTGCTTCTGACTTTGACTTGTTGGGAGGGAATAAACAAAAAGGGAGCTGCCTCCTGCTAGATGACACAGTAATCCCACTGCGCAGTGAAGATTGGTATTTTGTTTAGACCAGAGCTTTCCAGACATTTCATGTTGGTGACACACTTTTTAGATATACATTATTTCGCAACACATCAATTAAGTTTTACAAGCATACCAAAGATTAAACACTCCATTTATAAGTGACACACATACATAAATTGTAATAACACAATGTATGGGCACTCAACATATTTCATGAAAAACTTAGTGTATATATATTTAAAATATATGAGTTATTGCTTGTTTCACATAGACTCAGAGGTTTCTTGTTAACATTCATGCAACACACCCGCACACTGCAACCAAAAAACTGACATGTTGCAACACACAGTTTGGAAAGCTCTGGTTTAGACAATGGATGGACAGCCCCTAAGGGTTTAGAAGTCATTTTTGTTCCCATCAGAATTTGGAGGGCTCCATCCTTTCTTGACCTCCTTGCAACTCCAGTTTCTAAGCAATGTGATTTCTCATTGTGTGTGTGAGTCCCTCTAAAACTGGTTCATATTAGAATTAGCTGAGCTACATAGCATAACCAGCATAGTGCTCTGAGAAAATAGGATTTTCTTAGAGAATAGGGTTGTTGCAGAAGCCTGACTTCTTACATGCCTACTGTGTTTATGCTTGCTTTGCATTTTTCTAGCCACTCCAGTCTTGTGAGCCAAAATACTGGATATCTGTTTAAATCGAGGATGCCCTTATTGCCCATCAGTTTCTAATAAAGTATTGCATGATATAATAGCATTCATGTTGGCAGCTTGGAATGTACTCTGAATTAGTGTTTTAGACTAGTGTTTTGGAACATGTTCTCATCTTTTAATTGTGAAATGATCCTTGTAAAATAGAAAAAAAAAGAGTTTTGGCCATATAGTTTCTGAATGGCCTTCTTGAAAAAAAATTAAAAGCTCAGCATGATGAGTGAGGTTAAATCACAATGTATTATTGAAGGCTTTCATGGCCGGAATCACTGGGTGGTTGTAGGTTTTTTTGGGCTATATGGCCATGTTCTAGAGGCATTCTCTCCTGATGTTTCGCCTGCATCTATGGCAAGCATCCTCACTATCTCTGAGGATGCTTGCCATAGATGCAGGTGAAACATCAGGAGAAAATGCCTCTAGAACATGGCCATATAGCCCAAAAAACCCTACAACCCAGTAAATCACAACGATTTGCATCCCCAGGGTTCATGGTCATAGGCATATTTTAAAGTATTTTCAGCCAAACGTAAAGTATTTTCAGCCTACACCTCTCATTTTGAGAGGATATGAATTTATTACAGTATTGAGGGTAGGGTCTGCTGAAATGTCTGAGGGTTTTTCCTGATATTAACCATTTATTATATGCTTCAGTAGAATGGCTGAGAATGACTGTGCTGTCATACTGAAGTTACGCCAGATGAAGTTTTCTGAAGATGTTTCACTGTTTTAGATTAGCATTTTACAGATAATGACAACATCTCATCATTTATAGAAAACTTCTACAAACGTAGAGTTTTACAGGTGCTGGTGTAAGTGTGGAACTCATGATGCTTACATGAATATAAAACCTACAAACATTCCCCCAAGTGTACATAGTGGGCAATGATGGTGTAACGAAGCGTTAATCCCACCGCTTGTCAACCAAAAATGTAAAGAAGCAGCACTAATCTCACTAGATGCCACCAAAAATTATGTGAGGAAGTATTAATCTTCTTTAATGCCACCAATATTCTGTGAGGAACCTTCTTTTAAATATCAATTAAGCTGCCACCAATATGTTTAGAGACGCTGGTTTATGTCTCTGTTTATCTTTAGTTGGGTTGTGAGGTGATTTTGGTAGTGTGGAATGCACCAAGCATAACAGCAATTGAGGAGGCAGGTTTGAAATAAAAAGAGAACAAGTTTTATTGTTAACAGAACGTAATTGTTGCAGTTTTGAGAGTTTGAACTTGGCACAAGGCTTGATGTTACAAAATGGCTGGTTTGAGATACTTTCAGGCTTCTGAATGTTACAAATCTACAAACTCCTTCTTTAGTGAAGTGCTTATACTATTCCAGAGTTCCCTATTGTGAATGTCCACACTGTTTGCCCTATACTCGGAACAAACCACTGATCACCAGTCTTTCCTTACTGGCAATCCTGAAAACCCCCTCTGTTAGATTCCTTAACCTAAGTAATCTAACAAGGTAACACCTTCAGCTCTCTTGCTGAAGAAATATTCACAAATTCTAGGAACTACTGAATTCTCACAGCTTCACAACAGAGCCCTAACTAGCTCTGCTCTTCTCCGGGTCTCCTCCACCGGACTGGAGCTTAACTGCCACACTCCAACCTTTTTCTCCTTAAGCTCCGCCCACCTCCTCTTCTGCCTTGTCTAGTCACCATGGCAACCTATCCCTCACAGCTAGGCCATGGCAATAAATGTAATACATAAATGCAGTTTAAACACAGTACATTAAACACTCTATAATAAACATTATAAATAACACTTTATAATGAACACATCTCTACACCTTCCTCCCCAGAAATATTATTTTTGTATATTTCTTAATCCTAGAATAGCAAAAATAATCTCACATATCATTTAACAATAAATATACATATACATCAATTCTGAAAGGGAAACGCATCATAGTTAGGTACATTTCAACTATACATATATACAAACCTTTAACCTATGAAATTCTAGTATCATCTATGGATGTGGTATCAAAGTCTCACATTTTTATACTTATATATATATTCGTAAATATCTATTGCCTATTGTAAAACATATATACCTACCACACTTTAATATTACACTACCTTACACATACATTAGATTTTAAAAGCTAAATCCTTTTCCATGGAATCAGTATTGATGAAACACCTTCCAATGAAACTAACAGGCTAACACTAAACCTATATCTATATAGCTTACCTGAATAAAACTATCCTTGTCTAAATGTGTTTCTATCCCATTAACATATATAATTGACTTTCTACCTAGTCTGGTCAATTTATGAGACATTTATCTATATACCATACCACAACTTTTTTCCATACATATGGTCCCACTTTGTTAATAGCCCACACAATAGTTAAACTCCCACATTTGATCATTGACATGTCTTAGTGTCCAATGTCCCATGGTTCAAACACAACCTCGGTTGTATTGGACCAACTGTCCACAGCAATGTCTCTTTATGATGATCTTTTAGCTTCTTTCTTCCACTTCTTCGTTTCTTCTTTTTAGGTTTCTTCTTTTGTCTGACCTTCCAATTATCAGGAACAGTTCTGTTTCCATCGATTTTCAGGGCTTGAACAATGGCTTGCTTCCGTGAAGCATCAGGTTGTAGTGAATAATCTGGAATTCCTCGAGCATCTTTTCTTGGCACTGAAGAGAACTCACTGTCCTTGGAAGAACGAACACGAATATTGTCCTTCTTCATGGCAAGCTCATCACTGCTATCTGGACAAACTTCCAAAGCTAGAAATTGCAGCTTTTTCTTTTTATCATCACCAATATAGTCTGTGCATATTAGTTTACTTGTCAGTCTATCAGCTTGGCTTTTATTCTCTCTTTCCTCTCCGTTCAAGGATAAAGGAGATCTCTCTTCCGACACATGGCCAAATCTTCTTTTTCTGTTTACTTTCTCTTCAGATGTATGGATCTTTGTTTCACAGAAGACCCCTGGATATCCTGAACTCGCATCAGCTTCTACTGTCACATCCAGAGTTTGTTTTCCTTTAGCTTTCTCTTTTACTTTTAATTTATTGTCTTTGTCAAAAAGTTCGGCTGAGGTAATTTCTTTATGTGGAGCTGAAGGAAATACATCTTTTAAGGTCAAGGATTCCTCTTTCTCCTCAGAGTTTATCACTTGTCTTTCCAGACCTATTGTTTCTATACTCTCTTCACTGGCTCTCAAATAATCAGCCACTGGAATCGGCTCTGCTGCAGGGCTTGTTCCTCGTTTGCATGGTCTCTTCTGGCTGTACACTTCTGACTTTATATTTGGAACACCATCTTCAGCAATAAATCTATAGGGTTGTTCTTTTGCTCTTTGTTCCTGTTGAATTTCTTTGACTCCTCCTGTCTTCTTAATAAGCTCAGCAACCGTAGTGCTAGATTCTGGCTTCTCGTCCCCATCTTGTTGTATGGCAAAACACAGGGCTTTCTGTTCAGGGCTTTCATTGTTACATTCTTTTTCCCCATACGCCATCTTACAGTATTTAATCTCTTCAGCCAAATCATTTCCAATTAAACATTGATATGGTATGTCAGGACTGACTGCAAAATCCCACACACCCTTCCATCCTTTATATTCTATTGGCAAGGTCACCACGGGTGTCGGGATCGCGGGACCTAAACCTTTTAATCTTACTTCAGAGGTTGGCTGCTGAAATCTCTGAGGTATTATTTCAGGGTGCGCGATGCATATTTCGGAACCTGTATCTCTGAGTGCTTTCCTGTCTTTGTGATCAATATAAATGGTTTCTAAGTAGTCCTTAGATGGGCTGCCTGACAGGATGAACAGACATTGTTTCTCTTGAGGCTCTGAGCTTGAACTCTCCTTTGAAACAGTATCTGCTTCTGCCCTTGGTGTTTCTTTCATTTTATTCACAAAGAGGGTTGTTTTCTCTTTCCTTAACAAGGGACATTGATATTTTAAATGATTACATTCTCCACATAGATAGCACCGTCGTTTTACCTCAGGAGCAGTTGGTCTTATTACACTCTGCCTCCTACAGGTGGTGTCTTCTAAGTCAGCACCCTTTTCTTGCTGTGGGCGCTTTTGTTGTGAATAAAATGGCTGCCTGTTTGTTCTTTTGTCCCCTGGCAGATCTTCCCCTTTGAATCCTTCTTTCAAGGTTGTTATTTGATCTGCCATACCCGCTGCCTCTACAATCGTGGATGGCTTGCGATCTTGAATCACCCAACGAATTTCATAAGGAACTAATTGGAAAAATTGTTCCAATTTCAAAAGTTCCCTCAGCTGATGATAATCTTCTACCTCAGACGTCTTTATCCAACTATCAAACAGTTGAGACAATCTAGAGGCCACCTGAGCAAAACTTTGAGTTTTATCTTTCTTCAACGTCCTGAACTTAAATCTATAATATTCAGGAGTCAATCTATATTCCTGTTGAACCTGCTTCTTAAACAGATCATAGTCTCTACAAGACTCCTCCGGCATCTGTCCATAAATCTGTAAAAGCTTCTCATTTATCTGAGGCCTTAGGTATATCATCCATTTGTCTTTAGCCAACCCAAAATCTCGACAACATCTTTCAAAAGATATAAGGAATTTCTCTGGGTCATCTCCTTTGGTAAATTTTGGGAATTTCTTTGTCAAATCTGGGGTATCCACTCCAGATCTCCCTTCCTGGACAACACTGGATGTTTGTGCCAAAGCCAACCTTTGTTTTTCTAGCTCAAACTCCATTCTTTTCAATTCTAACTCCTGTTCTCTCTCTCTTTCTCTTTGTCTTTCCTCCATCTCTAGTTCTCTCTCCCTTTGTCTTTCTTCAAATTCTCTTTGTTTTGCCTCTCTCTCCATCTCCAATCGTTTCATCTCTAACTTGTACTTAAAAGCCATTTCTGACATAGGCACTGCCTCTGTCTCTGACTCAGAGCTCGAGCTTTCCCCTATGTCTCCCTCTCTTTCCTCAGCCAGCTTTCTCTGCCGCCTGGTAGCCATTTTTCAGCAACTTTTACCTCACAACTTATTTTAAAATCAAACTTAAGGCACTCGATTAGTTGTTACTCGAATCCCGTCGTCTGCCACCAAAAATGTAACGAAGCGTTAATCCCACCGCTTGTCAACCAAAAATGTAAAGAAGCAGCACTAATCTCACTAGATGCCACCAAAAATTATGTGAGGAAGTATTAATCTTCTTTAATGCCACCAATATTCTGTGAGGAACCTTCTTTTAAATATCAATTAAGCTGCCACCAATATGTTTAGAGACGCTGGTTTATGTCTCTGTTTATCTTTAGTTGGGTTGTGAGGTGATTTTGGTAGTGTGGAATGCACCAAGCATAACAGCAATTGAGGAGGCAGGTTTGAAATAAAAAGAGAACAAGTTTTATTGTTAACAGAACGTAATTGTTGCAGTTTTGAGAGTTTGAACTTGGCACAAGGCTTGATGTTACAAAATGGCTGGTTTGAGATACTTTCAGGCTTCTGAATGTTACAAATCTACAAACTCCTTCTTTAGTGAAGTGCTTATACTATTCCAGAGTTCCCTGTTGTGAATGTCCACACTGTTTGCCCTATACTCGGAACAAACCACTGATCACCAGTCTTTCCTTACTGGCAATCCTGAAAACCCCCTCTGTTAGATTCCTTAACCTAAGTAATCTAACAAGGTAACACCTTCAGCTCTCTTGCTGAAGAAATATTCACAAATTCTAGGAACTACTGAATTCTCACAGCTTCACAACAGAGCCCTAACTAGCTCTGCTCTTCTCCGGGTCTCCTCCACCGGACTGGAGCTTAACTGCCACACTCCAACCTTTTTCTCCTTAAGCTCCGCCCACCTCCTCTTCTGCCTTGTCTAGTCACCATGGCAACCTATCCCTCACAGCTAGGCCATGGCAATAAATGTAATACATAAATGCAGTTTAAACACAGTACATTAAACACTCTATAATAAACATTATAAATAACACTTTATAATGAACACATCTCTACAGATGGTCATTCCAATTTCCTCGTAAATAGACTGAAGGAAAACAAGGTGTGTTTTCAATAATGATTCAATGCTGGGAAAGAAATCTAATGCTAATGCCACTTGGAATAGTTCCATGAAATGAAGAAGATCTATTATTCGCAATAAACCTGTGTATCATTTATTCAGTGAGTTTACTCTAGGTAAGCCTAAGTTGGATTTAACTCACGGAAGTGCATTATTTGATTGAAAATTTCAGAGGATGTATTTTATTTCCTCTGAATATTTTTAATTGCTTATTTTCTCCAGGGCACCAGAAACCAAAACAGATGTGTCTTGATAATTAAAAACACAATGATGAAACAATTGTTTGGAGTCATGATTACTAGTTTGTGTGCCATCTTACAGATCCAATTCAGGGTCAGAACTACAGGTGTCTAATTGCTTGTATGATAATAGGTGTGACTTGCATTCACTGTTGCTTAATGCCTTGAGGTACATTTTAAATGTTTTTTTAAAAAAAATTAAGCTTACTAATACTTATATTGAGAGTTCAAGAAGTACAGACTGGTTTAAAATGAACTGTGAACTAGGACATGTTCAAAATTGAAAAAACAAAAGGTCAGTATACGCTGATTAAGAGCCTCTTAGAAAGGCATAGTTTCTTGAACCTCATCTCCACTACCAGCTCTTAAAAGAATCAAAGTGATAACACAGGCCTGCACAACATGCAGCCCAGGGGCCAGGTGCAACCCTCACAAAGATATGGTGCAGCCCGCAAGGCTCTGGATCTTAGCCTTGGAGAGGTGGAATCCCATGTAGTGCTACAGCAGAGTAGCGATTGGAACCCGCCATCCCGTCCTCCAAGTGTTTTACCTCTATGCTTCTCTTTTCAGTATACACTGAAGTTACCAAACTAACCTGTGACAAAGGAGGCACAACTGTAAGATCCAGTCACAATGCTGGAAGGGCTGGTCTCAGTTGGAAATGTCACCTGGAGAGGTTGTTGGAGTCAAGTTGGAGTAGTTGGGAGTGGGGGTAACTGACCTTTATCCAGGGAGGTTAGAATCTTGGGCTCCAGGTTATGTTAAAATTTAACATTTAAGAGGGAGAAGGCAGCAGTAAAGAAGAAGGGCCCCAGTTTTTGCCTCTGTCGCTCCATCTTTCTCTTTGTCTCTACCATCTCCTCATCTAGTAGCAAACTCTGCACCATTGGTTTGTGAGGGAGAAACTTTGCTACACCGTTTTTTCCTTTTCCTTTGCCTCTGGGTTGCTTCTGTCATCATCTCTTCTTCTGGTGGAAAAAACCACCACCTCCTGGAGATTCATTTTGCTCTCTTGAGTATTTTTTAAATAAATAAAATAAGCACTGGGTATTTAAGTTTCTCTTTTACCAAATGGAACGTAAAAATTCTTAGGAAGAATTTTTACCTCAAAGGAAGGGAAGGAAGTAGAGTCTTTATATTTATGGTTTAATTGGATTATGTTATATTTGCTTGGTTTGTGTCTTTTCTTTGTGTCTTATGGTGTTGTATGCATTTTCTTTCTTTCAGAAAATTAATAAAAAATATTACATCAAAAACAAAAAGAACCCCCCAAAACACATCTGCCCCCACTCTACCTAGGATGCTGTCGGTTTCTTCAGCATTCCTACAGGGGTGCCATTGTACTCTTATCTATAAGGCAGCCACCTGGGAAAACCCCCTTACATTTGTCTCTCACTATGATCTGACTGGTGCAATCAATGCACTTCATTACTCTGACAAGGGAAATAATAATTCACAGATAACATTATGTCGTGTTGCTGCACTTCATTTGTTGAAGTTTACACCTTCCAAGTTCCATCTTATGATGGTTCACACTTCTAATGCTTACAAACTCTTACACCTACATGATTTTTCATTGTTGAACACTGTGCTGACATCAAAGCACTTCTTACAGTGTTGCTTTGGTTGCACTGTTATTGTTCAGTAAATATTTCTGGTTAACTTTATTTGGCTTGTATGGCATGTCCCCACCTCTAGCACTTTAGCTTGCTAGACTCCAGTTGTGTGATTTGAACACTAAAGCTTTGCAAAGATCCACTGGGTTCTGCATAGTTGCAGTATAACCCAGTTGTATGATTTCACAGGTGACCACTTAAAGAAACACAGTTACAAGTAAGCAACCTGTCCATCACCCACATCCAAAGAGCACTGTGAACCCCACCAATACTGGATCTATACCTAATTTGGCACACATATCTACCATGACCAACTTGTAATACTGGCAGGGTTTGGGAGGAATTGACCTACAATGTTCAGAATTTTACTTCACCCACAATCAAAGATGAGCAATCGAAGAGGAGTAAATGATGGGAGTTCTATTTTTCCCACATCCTTACGGCTTTTCTTATGGGTCCATTCATAAAACTGAAAACCAAATAATGATGATTTCTTACAAAATCCCTAACCTGGGCATCACTGTGTACATAAGCTAGTCTTGTATAAAATTATAAAGAATGCCTAAAACTAGGAGGTGAATTTTAAAAATATTCCAGAGTTCCATCTTATGATAGTTCACACTTCTAATGCTTACAAACTCTTACGCTTACACAATTTTTGCATTGTTGAACACTGTGCTGACATTGATCTACAATGTTCAGAGTTGTACTTCACCCACAATCAAAGAGGAGCTAGTCTTGTATAAAATCATGAAGAATGACTAAAACTAGGAGGTGAATTTAAAAAATATTCCAGAGAGACATTGTTTTGGTTTGTTTGTCATGTGATTGCTTGAGAGGATGTGCATTATATGGCACACAAAATGTCATAAATATATACATACCTGTGGGTTTCACTTTAATTGGTTTGATTATTTGTGCATTTGTAACTACTGCTTAACTAGCTCAGTCTTCTAATCTCAACCTTTCTGTGGCTCCACCACTGTCCTGTTAACAGCACCATTCTCTCCTTAACCTTCCCATCAAAGCCTCATCAAGATTTTAAAGTCATCTCTCTCAAGTTTTCTAGATTCATCTTCTTGGGACAGATCATTGGGTCTTGATGTAAAATGCAGGAGAATATGAAAAGGCTACCTCCTTCTAATCTGTTTTTATTACCTGAATTAGAATCTTTCACAACCTTTTTAATTAAGCTACCTCATGAACAAAAATAAACTAAAATTCTCATAGTTATTTGCATTCATTAAAAACACCTGATGATGACATTAATAATCCATATTTTCCCCTCTTCTCTTTCAAATCCTAGGTTCATGTACTGGACAGATTGGGGAGAAGTGCCAAAGATAGAGCGTGCTGGGATGGATGGGTCAGCCCGCTCAATTATAATCACTGCAGACATTTATTGGCCAAATGGATTAACCTTAGATTATGAAGATCAGAAGCTGTATTGGGCAGATGCCAAACTGAACTTTATTCACAGATCAAATCTAGATGGAACCCATCGGTAAGAGATTTAATTGTCATTTACTGTCATATTTATTGTCATATTTACTATAATTTATTTTTAAATAATGCATGTGGATCACAAGGAAATTATACCTAATAACTGGTATCACATGAGTTTAAAAAATACTTTTGTTTTTACCTGCAGAGAAAATCAAAATAGCTATTTGCTAAGAATCCTAAAGGGAATTTTTAAAACTGTTTTATTCAGTAATGTGACTTCTTTAATCTTCAAAAAGTTGTTTTTCAGAGGCTTCTCTACAACCTGTATTTGATTGAAGCACTTTAGTAGTGATCTTACTTTGAAATCTTTACTTTGTCTCAAAAATATTTGTGTGTATGTGAATGTACACACACATGGTAATGGACAGTTTCTCAAGAAATGCAAGGTGAAGGCCAGGGGTGTATGATGCTATATTTCCTCCTTCTTTAAGTGTGATGAAAAAGGTTTGCCGTAGCTATCACCAGTCTTTTTATTTTTCTCCCAAATTAAGGCTACCTATTTATGTTTTCATGGGACATTAGTTGGAAGTAGACATGCATAAAATTGCACTCTGAAAAAATATGTAGGCCTTTGGCAAACAACTGAATATGTAGGCTAAAATAATAGTCCGTACTGAGATGGTTAAATTATTCTTTTCATTTTTCATATGTTTAAATGTTGCTACTATATTTGTATGTCATCTAGAATGTTTTGGGCAATGGGTGCCTCTTAAACTATGATAATGTGTACTAAATGTAGGATGATTATAGAAGCACCTAAGAAACAGTTTTAGGTGGTTTTTAAAATGTGTTTAATCTGGATTGAAGTAGAGGAACAATCTAGCCGTATGAAAATACCCTTACACTCCATATACTGACAGTTGATTAATGACCAAAAGAAAAAAAAATGTTCCACTGAATGTCCTCTTTATGATGACAGCAGACCTATTTTTTTTTGGATACTCTTCAAGGTGGCCTTCATCTAAACCAGCGTTCCCGGTCTGTGATCCGTGGATCACCATTGGTCCACAAGAATAAAAATAATGTCTGCGGCCTCACCATTACTACATGGTTGACTCGAAACCATGCAGCAATGAGAGCGACTGGTCTCACGAAACCTTCTTATAGTGCTGAGGCAACGGGGATGTTGGGAGAGGAGAGACTGACTATCCACAAAAGATTACTCCTACCACATCAGCGTAGATTATTAAATATGGTTTTCTGTGGGTGAGCAGATGGTGACTACTGGATGGCATAAGTTCTGTATCAGAAACTAGAGCTGATGTTTACTTTTTAATGTTTGATTTTGAAGTAAATCCTGATTATATCCTGAATACATCATGTGAGTTAGTTCAAGCATTAAATAGCAAAACTCAAATAAAATTGTGTTTTGTATTTTTAAATGATTAAACTTGTGAAAAAACATGCTTGTTGTAATAGACTTTCAGGCAAAAGTCAGAATTCCTTCCATGGAAAAAAATGGTGTGAAGTTAGCTTAGCAGTTCAGTCCTGAATTTTTAAAAAGATGTTTGACAAGAGTTGAATTAGCCTTTCTTTCCTTGAGACTTGGCTTGTAGATGAGACACATATACACACAGTTTTATTTCCTTTGTATTTCTAGAGAAGCTGTTATTAAAGGATCTCTTCCACATCCTTTTGCTCTGACCTTATTTGGAGATACACTGTACTGGACTGACTGGACCACTCGCTCTGTCTTGGCTTGCAACAAATACACAGGAGAGAACCTGCGTGAAATACATTCAAACATCTTTTCTCCCATGGATATTCATGTTTTTAATCAACAGAGGCAACCAAATGGTGAGTCTCCTTTGCCTTTTCTCATTGTGTTTGGAACTAGTTTGAAGAAATATATCCCAAGAGAAAGTGGCATTCTGCAGACATCATTCCAAGCCATGAGTATGAATTTTTTACTGAATGTGTAATTGGCTAACAAAATAAAATAATAGTGGGGTTTTAAAACAAAAGCAAATAATTAGTTAAAAATCATTGTTTCCCTGTGATTTGAGTTCTAAATGATGGTTTTTAGACTACATGTAATATAGTAGAATTGCTTAGCGTAATTTTTGAAATGCCTTTTCAGCACTTTGTATAGTTTTACCCATGTTATATTTCTAGTTGTTGCTTCTTGCACTAGATAAATATAGCATTGAATTTTTAATTCTCTTTTATAAGACATTGAATTTTCCAAGTTATTGGCATGGTACAGAATGTGTTTTTTTCTGGCTAATCCTCACCAACAAATTCTAATTCCTCATAATCTCTCACAGAGACAACTTTAAAGCGATTCTCTAATTCCAGATTCCCAGAAAGATGTTTTGTCCCCTCTTCAGGGGTCGTCAAACTATGGCCCGGGGGCCAGATGCGGCCCTCCAAGGTCATTTACCCGGCCCTCGCTCAGGGTCAACCAGAGTTTGAAACGACTTGAAAACACACAGTAACAACAACAACAATTCTATCTCATCAGCCAAAAGCAGGCCCACACTTCCCATTGAAATACTAATAAGTTTATACTTGTTAAAAATTGTACTTCATTTTAATTATTGTATTGTTTTTAAGTGTTTTTTGCACTACAAATAAGATATGTGCCGTGTGCATAGGAATTCATTCATGCTTTTTTCAAATTATAATCCGGCCCTCCAACAGTTTGAGGGACTGTGACATAGCAACAACAATAACAATACATCAGGACACTTTAGGGCCCTCCAACAGTTTGAGGGACTGTGACCTGGCCCCCTGTTTAAAAAATTTGTGGATCCCTGTTCTATATGTTACATTCCTCCAAACATCAACCTCCACATTTGCAGTGACTTCCTCATAGCCATTCTCTGTAGGTTCATCCAATGTGTACTTTACATCTAGGATGGTCTCCTGGGCTGTGTCCAAGTAAAACCCAAGCTCCCTGAGGTCCTGAAATGTAGAGATTTGGGCCTCCAGTTGCTAGATCTTCTCTTCCAACAATGCAGCCCATTTGCATTTGCTGCAGATATAGCTTGCCAGGTGTTGTGGCAAAAAGACAAACATTCCACAGGTCTGGCAGGTGACTGCAGATTCTTCTTTCCGCTCCATAATTGAGTGATTTAGGTTAAAAGCAGGATTTTTCCCATAATTCCCTCTTCTCTCTTCAAAACATCTCACTTTTCTCCTCTATTACTTTATTCAGAGATTATTGATGTTGAAATACTAGGCCTCAAGCAGAGATATCAGTACACTAGCCATAAAAATAACCCCAAACCCATAAAAAACAACACACTGCCTTACAAACAGGCACCAAGCCTGTAAATAAACACTTTAGGGTTTCCCCCAGCACAGCTCACCTCCTGCTTCCTCTTCAGCTTCTGGGCCTCTGAAGATGCTAAACTTATTAGTGTCCAAAGACAGACCCATATTAGCATAGATGTCATCAGGGCATATGTTATCATGTCCAGGTTTGACATCTCTAGATATGGACAGAGCTGAAGTATTCATCTTAACTGTGAAATTGCAGTAATGAATCCTGGATAGCCAGGCTTAGGGCTGAGTCCGGAAGTACAAATCTAGAAATCTGAGATTTCAAGGAGGTGTGTGTGTTTATAATATCTTTCAGCACAAGCTGATTCCCTGATCTGCTTTTGTAATGATCTGGAGTATCTCTGTTTTATCCGTATAAAGGTTCAGTTCATTCACTGTCATCCATTTTATTGCTGATGGCAGGAATTGGTTTAGTTGCAGAATGGTTTAGTTGCAAATTACTTCAGATTATTTCAAAAGAAGAGATAGAATTGGGTTTCATCATCATATTGATGATACTGAACTCCGAAATTTTTGGTAACTTCTCCCAGCATTTTCATGTTTATGCCAAGCAGCATGAGGGACAGAACTGAGCCTTGAGGGATCCCACAGAATAACAATCTGGGAATCAAATAGGCATCCCTTAGCATTGTCTTAGGACTTCATAAGGTGCTTCCACCCTAGAGAGGTGGCTTAGATATCATAATTGATGGTCAGCAGAACTAATGTGCCTGTTCTCTTCAGTCCAGATATCATTTACTAAGACAAGCAAAGCTGCACCTTCTCTATAGCCAGACCTAAATAATCCATTTCGTCCAGGAGCCCCTGAAGTGAGGAAGTCGCTTTTGTCCAAGAAAGGGAGATTGGAGAAAGTGAATCAACAAATCAAGTTCTCCAACAAAAAAATTAAGACTTGTAAAAATCTTACAGGCAACACTATATTACTTTTCTCTTCCATCATATATACTTTTGGTTATTACAAAGAAAAGTCCTCCATGCAATTAGCAATGATCACAAATAGCAGCTTGTTTTCTTTTGTTTTTACAAATTGTATTGTGGAGGTACAAAGTATTAGTCAAACTAACGGATCCATCAACTTTATAACTTCTGAAATTTATATAATTCTTAGAGGATTATGTAGGGAAAATATTGCATCTTAATGCGGTATATAAAGGTAAGGTATCCTATTCATTTGGTCCCTTCGCATGAGATTTAAATTGCTTCATTCTCCCACTGCTAATTTGTGTGGTGTCTCCATTTGACAGCTACAAATCCGTGCGGAACCAATAATGGTGGTTGCTCCCATTTGTGTTTGATGTCTCCTGTGAAACCTTCTTACCAGTGTGCATGTCCCACGGGTGTAAAACTCCTTGAGGATGAAAAGACCTGCAAAGATGGTAGGTTATGGTTTTAAGTTGTTTTCAGGAGAGAGAAAAATTAACACTAGCAAAGAGAACTGCTGGCATAAGTATATGCTTTGTTTGACAATATGCTTGAAGTGAAGTCCAGCCTGTGAGGGTGACTACTTTAGTGCATGCGAGGATTTTGTGTCCTTAGATGAAAGTTACATGCTTTAGAATGTGTTGTGGGGAAAGGGGACTCCAAAGTTAGTTTACAACAGAACTGAGTTAAAATGCTAGATACTCTCTGTACAGGTACACACTCTTAGTATCTTAACTTTGCTTTTTCCTACTGAACTCCCAATGAGACAACAGTGCTCTATGGGAGGTGTAAAAGAAGGCAAATCTTATAGTTTCCCATATTCATTTGCTCGTCTGTTGTTATTTAGCTTGATTATAAATGTATATAGATGACACCCAGAAAGATTGTCAACAGTAAAGCACAACATATTGCTAGCACAAATTCCTGTGTTTTTCTTCGTGATCTATGTGACTCACACACACGAGTCATTTTGTGCCTGCACAGAGGTCTTTGTAAGCTTCTAAAGCTGATTTTTGGCAGCAGCCACAACCCCTCTCCAAAACACATATAAACCATGCATTCTTGCTGAAATGTAGTTCCTTTTAATCCACCATCGTTGTAGGAAGTCTCCACATTTTGGCATTTCTTGAGCAATGTGTTTCTTCAAAAGTTGCTTCATGTTGGATGTAGGGCTTGTTAGTTAAATTTTTAATTAGGTGACAGCAATGAGGCTTTTCCATTTCCTGCTTACAGGAATTGTAACTGTTTCAGAATCACACTAGGATGCTTTCTTTTTCAAGCCAAGAGTGAACACTAGTGGTTCTTCTACATTTTCATATTTTTCAGTGGTTGCAATATGAGCTGAGGAATAGTCAGGTCAGTTAATGACAATTTGATAAATCTGAGTCCTTTTTGATTGTCAATGAAATTTTCAGTTCACCTTTTCCAATTTTAAATGTTTTGATTTGAGGACAAGTGAGTAATTTGTAATACAAAAATGAACTTTGGAAGGACAAAATCTAACATTAAAATTTGTCTTGAATGCAAAGCCCCCCCCCCTCCAAATTTAAGGTTTTTTATGGTCTCGTCTCAGATGGGTTTCTATTTTTATTTTGTTAATGCTCAACTATAAATCTGCCATGGCGTTTTCTTCTTCGACTTTTCAGTAGTAGTTCCAAGTGTTTGCTATTCGGTACTAGATCCAAGTCTTTGCTATTTTCTGTAATAGTATGGTGTCTTAAATTGTTGTTATCCCTTCCTCTAGTTCTTATACCTATTTCAGCTTTGCATAGAAGTTAAACAAATAGGGTGATAAAGTACAATCCTGTCTGACTGTCTTTTCCATGTGAAACCACATGGGAAAAAGAACCACCGACAGATCCTGGAATAGTATCACTTGAGTAAACATGGGGACAGAAATGACATTTAGGTCTACAACATGGTCTGCTTCTTGTATGTGTAACTTGTTTGCAATGTCTGTTGTGTCTGCTGAGTATTCCTTTCACGCTGGCAGCTGTTTATAAGCAAGCACAGGCCTACCACCCCAAGCCATCCTGTAATGGTGGTGATAATGATGGTGATGCTATATTCTGCTCCCCCCACAAAGGAAGCTTCCAAACTTTAAGACAAATACAGTTATAAGCCAGGGAGGGCTGTATGTTGCTTAATAAGGCATTTGTTTCTGCTTATCTAGGCCCTGTTGAACCATTTGTTTGTTGAGTTCATTGGATGGGTATGATAGTCTGAGAAATGTCTTGTTTAAATCTTGATGTGTCTGACAACTCCGATCAGATATAATTAAATCATATTGATATAGACATTGGTCGTCATGAAATATTCTGAAGTGAAGATGGAAGCATGAAAACATTACATCTAATATGTGTTTTGTTTTATTTAAATTCTGTTTTATTACTGTTCCTTTAGCAACTTTTTAAACTGTTCCAAATTGGAAACCCCAATTTGGTACAGTAAAACATATGACAAGTAGTTAAAAATAAGATACACATTTTTGATAGGATTGATCTTTTAAATGCTGCATTATTAATAAATTATTGTGAATATACTTGCCAACCAGTCATGCCTGGTAAAAACCTTCATGGTTTTCCTGTAAGGAAAGGCATAGTTTCTGGGAGATGGGAGTTAAATCCCAATCGCTCCTTGTAAGTATTTTCAAATCTTAAATGTATAGTTAAAGAAATCTGAAAGAGATAGAATTTCAGTGGTATAAAAATGGGAAGTAACAGATTGCCTTCTGACTGTCCAGTTGATCTTGTAAGGTTGTTGCTTTATAATGTTGTGAAACTGAAAGCAGATAAATCCCATAATGTTTAATTGATCATCTTTAATGCTGTTAGAAATGTTAGAACTGATAGACTATCTTGATCTTTTTTTAAAATTTCTTAATTCTTAATTTGTAAAGGTGCCATGGAGTTGCTCTTGTTAGCTCGAAGGACCGACCTGCGGCGAATATCCTTAGATACTCCTGATTTCACGGATATTGTTTTACAACTAGAAGACATTCGTCATGCCATTGCTATTGATTATGATCCTGTAGAAGGATACATCTACTGGACAGATGATGAGGTCAGGGCTATCCGGCGCTCTTTCATTGATGGGTCAGCTAGCCAGTTTGTTGTCCAGGCACAAATTGCACATCCTGATGGCATTGCTGTCGATTGGATTGCTCGAAACCTTTATTGGACTGATACTGGTACAGACCGTATTGAAGTTACAAGGCTTAATGGGACCATGAGGAAGATCTTGATCTCAGAAGAATTGGAAGAACCAAGAGCTATAGTTCTGGATCCTATGGTTGGGTAAGTCATACCTCTTACCTGCCTTCCAACATTGCCATAGATTTCTTATTGCCTGCTAGTCAGGTTGACTAAAATACTGTTTTCTCCCAGTAAAGGACATATCAGTCTTTACGTTTTGATGGGAAGGTGCTTGTTGTGTTCATTTGTATTTGTGATATTCACCTTGAGGTGTGATATCTAACTGAGATTGGAAGGGGCCTAGTGTAGAGTGCTCCCACCAATAGTTGAGGCATTTCTTGAATCATTTCCCAAATGATTTTAATAGTTGCTGTAAGTTTTTTGAACTGTATGGCCATGTTCCAGAAGCAGCCTCTCTTGACTTTTTGCCTGCATCGAGGATGCCTGCCATAGATACAGGCAAAACATCAGGAGAGAATGCTATTGGAACGTGGCCATACAGCCCAAAAAAACTTACAGCAACCCAGTGACAACATATTGATCTTTAATATTTTATAAACTGGTTTTGTTGTATTTTCTTATGATGTTGTTCTGTAAGCTGCATCCTTATTTAGAAATGTGAACCAGTCTATGTGAATAGGGAAATTGTTTTCTCACCACAACCCCCAAAACAAAAGATACAATCTGCTAATGGTATGCTCTTTGTGATAATAGCCTTTTATTAATGATTTTCCGTTTCTCTTTTAGTTACATGTATTGGACTGACTGGGGAGAGATTCCAAAGATTGAGAGGGCAACATTAGATGGATCAGACAGAGTTGTACTGGTGAATACTTCACTTGGATGGCCTAACGGATTGGCGCTGGATTATGCTGAACACAAGATATATTGGGGAGATGCCAAAACAGATAAAATTGAGGTCTGATAATTTCCATTTTACTTACCAGTCTAAAAAAAGACCCTGCCCTTGGATAGGCAATGGTCTATTCAGCTCTGCGAGCAGCAGGAATTACATATAGTTTGTTGGTGAATAGTGATACCAGCATATTTGACTAACTTTCACATAACCTTTTAGTTATTTCTAAAATTACCTTTTATTGTCTGTTGAATAAAATATTGGTTGATAAGTCAAAATTAGTACTTACAGACAGAAAGAAAATGGTTGTATAGTGACATTGGTTAGGAAAATATACATTTCCTACTATATATCTTCTATGATTTTTCCAATGTGTTTATTAAGTTTTCAAAAATATATAACTTAAAATTCCCACCTCTGGATCTCCATCCTTTAAAAAAATTAAATAAAATTTCAAAAATCATAACAGATATTAAAACGCAGGTAACTTTCCCCCCCCCCCCCTTTGGTTGTTTGTGTCTGAACCACTGTTGGTGGTATTCTATTTTTAATTCTTCTTGTTTTTATGTATTTATTGTGTCAGAAGCAAATCGAGAATACAGTTACAATGTATTAAAAATCACAGTTTAAAACGATGCTAAATTTCCTTTGACCAGAAACTGGCCACTTCAAGTGCCTCTGGTGTTATAAGAAGGTTCACCATTGTGCATGTGGCAGGGCTCAGATTGCATTGTAGTAAGTGGTCTGTGGTTTGCTCTTCTCCATACCTGCATATCGTGGACTTCACTTTGTAGCCCCAGTTTCTTAAGATTGGCTCTGCATCTGTTCATCACCTTCCAAGTCGCCCAGTCGTCTTGTGTTCCCAGGAGGGAGTTTCTCCATCCGGTCTCAGCCACTGACTGAGGTTCCAGGTTTTAGCCTGCTACTTTTGGACTCTCACTTGCTGAAGTGTTCCTGAGATTATCTCTGTAGATGTTAGGAAACTGTTTCTTGATTTAAGTTTTTGGCATGCTGGCTGATAACTGATCAGAGGATGGGACGGAGAGGTCAATGCCGTGGTCCTTTCATTACTGGCTGCTACTTCCTGACAGATATCAGGTGGTGCCATACCGGCTTAACAGTATAATTTCTCCAGCGGTGTTGGGTGTAGACATTCTGTGATAATGCGATCTGTCTCATTAAGAGCCACATCCACTGTTTTAACATGGTGAGATGTATTCCATACTAAACATCCACATTCAGCAACAGAATAACAAAGTGCAAGGGCAGATGTCTTCACTATATCTGGTTGTGATCCTCGGGTTGTGCCAGTCAACTTTCGTATGATATTATTTCTAGCGCCCACTTTTTGCTTGATAGTTAAACAGTACTTCTTGTAAGTCAGAGCATGGTCCAGGGTAACTCCCAGGTATTTTGGTGTGCTGCAATGCTCCAGTGGGATTCTTTTCCAGGTAATCCTCAGAACTCAACATGCTTGTCTGTTCTAAAAGTAAAAAGCAAACATCTAGGTTTTAGATGGATTAGGAATCAGCTGGTTTTCCCTGTAATAGGCAGTCAGAGCACCTAAACTTCTTGTGATTTAAACAAACATTAATCTTCTTTCTATATTATATCTCTATATGTCAGCCATTTTTCTTCCTTTCTTTTATCCAATCTATAAAATGCTTCTTCAGGTGATACTGAAAATGGAGTTTTGAGATTTGGTTTGAATTTATATTTATTTCAGAATTACTCATCTGGTAATTTGATTTCTGAATCCTACATGTATTTTTTCTCATACGATAGATATACTTACCAACCAAATCTCAAGTCATGTCTTTCCAGTTTTAGAATTCTCTCATTGTTTAATGTCAACCAGTCTTTCAGCCAGACTAAAACACATGCTGAGAAATATATTTTCGGGTCTGGTAATGTTAGACCACCTTGTCTGTCATCCTGGTTAATACTAATAA
The DNA here is from genome assembly GCF_037176765.1 of Anolis sagrei. Lineage (NCBI taxonomy): Eukaryota > Metazoa > Chordata > Lepidosauria > Squamata > Anolidae > Anolis > Anolis sagrei. The sequence goes on along the minus strand of NC_090025.1, from coordinate 101,749,338 downwards.
GTGTTGAAGATCCAGGAGAAAATATCAGAGAAGTATTGGCTACATTGGAAGAAGTAGCAAGACTTAAAATAAATAAGAAAAAACTAAAAATCTTATCTAAAAATTTGACAGAAAGAAAATTACAAAAAATGTCTGGTCTACAAATAATGAAGATAAAATACTTTGAGATAACCGTATCAATAAAGAACACAAATCTCTTCCAAGATAACGATGAAAAGGCATGGAAAGAAATAAAAATGGATCTTCAAAAATGGAGTAAATGTAACTTATCACTCTTAAGAAGAATAGCAGCAATTAAAATGAACATTTTACCCAAAATGCTGTACTTATTTCAAAATATTCAAAAGAATCAATGACAAGCTTTATGGGTTGCTGTGAGTTTTCCAGCTGTATGGCCATGTTCCAGAAGCATTTTCTCCTGACTTTTTGCCCACATCTATGGCAGGCATCCTCAGAGGTTGAGGGGTCATTTGGAAACTAGGCAAGTGAGTTTATATATCTGTGGAATGTCCAGGGTAGAAGAACTCTTGTCTGCTTGAGGCAAGTGTGACTGTTGCAAATGGCCACCTTGATTAGCATTTAATGGCCCTGCAGCTTCAAAGCCTGAATGGCCGCAAAGACCAGCACAACGCGACCTACTCTATATACCGGGTCCTAGAGAAGTGCACTTGGAAAGTACCAGACGCAGGGCTTTTTCTATTTCTGCCTCTGCCTTATGGAATTCCTTGCCGCCCTATATGAGAGCCATGCGTGACTTAGGACCTTTTACTCTAGCACTTAAGTCTTGGCTTTTTACTAGAGCATTCGATCTCTGTTAATTTTAAAATTCTGTATGTATGTATTTTATCTTTTACAATTTAGCTGTAAATCACCTAGAGCATTCTCGGATGGAGGGCGATTAATAAGTTATTAAATATGATGATGATGATGATGATGATGATGATGGTTGTTGCCTGCGGGTTCTTGTTGGAAATTCCTCTCTGTTCAGAAACTGCCTACACAACTTCCCCTGTGCTTGATCAACAACAATTACATTGAGCTTCTTGTAGTCTTCAAGGCTCTGAAGTACTTATCATCTTGGATTCAACGGTACAGAGCCTTTAAGACAACACCATGGCTATGTACTACCTAAACAAGCAGGGTGGAATGAGGTCGCATTCACTCCTGATGCTCACTCTTGGTCTGGATCTGAACCATAGAATAAAAATCAGACACAGCATCAAATTACTGGAAAGAGAACAGTCAGTATCTCCTTGCATCACTCAGCACCGTTCAACATGTTTATTAATATCTACCTCATGGTAGTCCTAGTTTATATGATTGTGTGCATAATGTGTAAAATAAGTTGCAGTGTTGTAAACTTTATTTCATGATATAATGTCATAAAGGTTTTCACAACTACATAATACTTTTTTTGCTTTTTAGCATACATTAATAGATAAAAAGAAAAATGATTTTTTGTTTTTCACAGATAGATTTTGTTTTGATTTTTTCCTTCTCCATAAAGATTGTTTTCCCTGTAAGCTTACCAATTCAAGCTGCACTGTTGCATAGCCCTCAGATAATAAAGCATCAGCAGGAGCTAATGGAGACTGGTGGGGCATTCAGCAGGGAGCTTTTGTTCCCACTTTATCTGGCAGACTGCAGCAGGCAGAGGAAGGCTGGGGCTGAACAGCTTTCTCATTTATCTCTATCAGGCTTCACAGCTGATAAATGTCTATTGAATTGGATGTCTACTATTGTGTTTACCAGTGGGGAAGATTTCTCATTGACTTGAGGTTTTTTTCCCTACCATGCCATGAGGTTAAAATGTATGATCTGCTTTGTTAAATTGGCTTTATATATTTATTTATTCAGTGCCAGGTAGAATATGGGATGGGGAAAGTCTGTTCTTCCTCTGACTGTGTTTATGTTGCACAGTACAGGTCTATATACTTGAACTTGTTTACCCATGCTTAATGTTAAGCTCTTGTTATGTTACGGATTTTAAAAAAGATATATCTATTCTTCTTTTCATTATTTTTCCCTTGTCCAATGAAGGCAGTAATTGCACGGTATCTCCTACTAGTGGTGAACCTGGGAAACACAACATCAATATCAAAGGAAGCACTATCTGTTGTTTTGACTAATTTTCACTCAAGGTTTCAGTTTTAACAAATATTTTGTCATTCCACCTGATTCTTGCACTGCTTTTGTTCTCCTTAACCTGACACTTAAAAGAACAAAAAGTATGCTCCCTCTAAACTCATGCATTCATTTCTTCAGGATTCACCTTACCTTATGAAGCCCTGAATCAATAATAATAATAATAACAATAATAATAATACTTTTTTAATACCCCACCACCATCTCCCCGAAGGGACTCAAAACGGCTTACATGTGGCCAAACCCGTCAAATACAAATATAATAGTACATCAACGAAGCAAGTAAACCAATAAAACAATATCAATAATATAGCTAAACATATAAGGAGTAACACACAAAACACTATGGAAGGGCCAGATGTAATAGATTAAAATTTTAAAATTGATTCAATGTCACATGTTACAGATAGGTAAAGCTGCCTTTATTACAAAAACTAAACTCTTTACAGCCATTCTACAGAGCTACCACAGATGTCACTACATTCTATTATTTATTTATTTACTTTGCTTCTATACCGCTGTATCTCAAGCCCGAAGGCGACTCACGGCGGTTCACAAACAGTAAAAACAGTAGAAACAGCAGTGGTTCCATACAACATATAACAATTGACTTAACACATTATCCATAAATTACCAATAAGCAATTACAATGCACAATTATTACAAAAAACAACCGTACCCAATCTTCTCATCATCCAAGCATAGTCCAGGTTCGTCGTCCATTGTTCCATTCCTATGTTCCATTACCAGCTCGGGGGTCGCATAACTAGATAGGTTATTCTAGATAGGTTTACATTTATTTTTTAAAAAATCACATTTAATGTCCACTTAAAATACTTGTTCCTCTTAGTATATCATTAAATACATGAACTGATGGAACTGCACACCCCCTGATCTGCATGCCATATTTGTTTTGATTTTTTTCTGCTGCATAAATATTTTTCCCCTGTAAGCTTACCAATTCAAGCTGCACTGTTGCATATGTGCCTTCATTGGTTTCTTTATTTTTTTTTATTTCTAGAAATCATATTATCTTTATGTGCTGATGGCATTATGTGAACTGGCAAAGATCAAGGCTGGCAAGAATACTTCCATAATTTTCTCTGTCCCCCCCCCCCCCCACTTTTGTGCATTAATTTATATATTAAGATCAGCTTCTGCACAAGCTTACAATTCACATCTAAATATGTAATGAATAAGATGGCCTCATTATGTAATAAGGAGTGATGATCAGGAAAAGAAATTTGGAGAAGTGAATATTGATATTAAGAAAATACTCCATTTAATATTTTCACCCTGATTTGGAAGCCCATGACTTTAAAATTTAGCTATTTCTCTTCTCTTTTTTGCTTTTTTTCTTACATTTTTGATAGGTTTTCCTTTTTCAAATATGCTGAATTCCAAATCTGCTCATGGCAAAATTCTTGGTGGTTGATACTGAAGTGTCTGTTATAAAATTAAACTTCCATGTGAGTGCATCCACAAGTCTGTGCTCCTGTGGTTGGGTTTCTCTGATCCTGTGTGGCATGGGTCATTGTGATTGCTACCAGTGTGGCTTTACTCCATTTTGATAGCAATCATACTTTCTCAAAAAAAAAAAAATCTTGTCAGAATACCCCCATGATATGGTCATCTTGGTGGCCCCCAGTGGTGCAGTGGTTTAAACCACCGAGCTGCTGAACTTTCTTACCAAAAGGCCAGTGATTCAAATCTGGGGAGCGGGTGAGCTCCTGCTGTTAGTCCCAGCTTCTGCCAACCTAGCAGTTTGAAAACATGCAGATGTGATTAGATCAATAGGTACCACTCTGGTGGAAAGGTAACGGTGCTCCATGCAGTCATGCCGGCCACATGTCCATGGAGATGTCTACGGACAATGGCGGCTCTTCGGCTTAAAAATGGAGATGAGCACCAAGCCCCAAAGTTGGACACGCCTGGACTTAATATCAAGGGAAAACCTTTACCTTTACCTGTGATTATCTTGGGGTTGCCATGAGTAAGAAATGACTTGAAGGTACACAACATTAATAACAGCAGCACTAGCAGCAGCTGTGGGCAGCTCTCAAAAAGCATCACCTAAAAACACATTTTCATCCCTGAGCCTTAACTAGCTGGGCCAAGGGAAATTGGACTGGGCATTTGCCATTTTCTTTTGCTCTGCTTTGCTTTGTGAGCTGATCATAGAGCATAAAGGTGTCTCTTTTGGGGGATACAGTAGATTGTGATACCTGTTTTAAGTTAACCAGCTCCCCCACTGTTTCCCTGGTATCAAGGAGTTAGAAAACACTTTATGTAGCCTTTGGACACCTCTCCCCCAATATCAGAGGCATAGGCTATGAATCGTAAAAACTTGAAGCACACACTTTGTACCCTCTGCTCCCCTTCCCCACAAGCTTTCTGAAAGAGGGATGAAAATTGATAGGTCTGAGCAGTTGACTCCTTGCCAAAATGAGAACGGATTGTTTATAGCTTGCTTAGCTTATTCAGGCCATGTGCAAGTATTATGAGAAAAATGTAGACGAAACAGATACTTCAAATCGACTGAATATTGTAATGTGAGAGCTGGTCTATTTTGAAATGCACAAATAACGTCGTATATAATATATGTGCTTGAGATCCTGGCTTAAGAGGCAGTTCTCAAAATGTCCACACATACACACATCCCAGCATGGACTATAACTAACCTCAAGTGTATTTTCTTTGGATTGGATAAGCAGTCTTTTTGCGACTGTTAATAAACAATGTCTTGGCTGATGCTTTAGGAACTAAGGGTTTGGGATGGATGGAATATTAAAAAGTTTTTTATAAGCCCTTAAATATATTGGATGTGGAACAGTTTCCCAGGGAGATAATATTTTTTGTGTAATTTCAAGCAAGCAAATTTAGACATCAAGACTTCCAATGCTCAGGCCCAGTTTGTTCATCTGGAGCTTTCTCTTCCCCTCCCCTGTGTTCTTGTTTTTGGCCAGAATCCTCTCAGTTAAGCTAGAAGATAATTGCACAGGCACTTTCACTTTTTTAGAGATTTAGAGATATGGTCCCTAATTTCTCCAATGGTTCACAAGCAAATACGTTGGCCTCTCTCATACTTTTGACTTGCCAATTGGAGAGTTAACTTTCACAGTGAGCTGAAGATTATAGTGCTTCCTTGTCCGCACAGATATGGAAATCACAATATCCACACTGTTACATTTGTCCCAAGTGCTTAATGTATACAGAATCATAACCAATGTTTAGCACCAATCAATGTTTGTTCCTATATTCAAACTGGCTAGTTATAGTTGGTGGTACAATCTTAAATCAGGGTTTGAAGCGAGTCTGTTATTTTGGGTTTATGAGAGGGTGCTAACCTCATGGTACAGTTTAGATACCACAGCCGTTTTGATAGACAGCTAAGAAAAGAGAAAGAGAAAGACATGGGCCTGAAGTTCAGTCGTATTATTCTGAATTGACATTTTCATTGTCTTCGCAATGCAGCCGAAGTGACTTGATAAAGAAATTCCACTAACTTATCTCCACTCGCATGGAGGCCTACTTTGGACTAGATGCGTATTAGATTGTGTTGTAAAAGGCTTATCTTTTTAAAATGTAGGTAAATGAAATAGTGTACCTCTTACAGCATCGTGTCTTTCATACCCCCTAATTCCCTTCTAAAATAAAGAATTCTACAAAGCAATGAATGAACACTTATTGTAATTTTCTGTCGTTTAACTAAAGTTTCGTTCGTTGATGGGCAGTGCATAATAGAAATAGTGATTTCTCCAAATTAGTGGACATAGCGTGCCATTAATTCTTGGAGGGCAGAAAGGGGAAAAATGCCCTATTTAGCAGCCAGTAAGAGGTCATGTTTTTCCCCCTGTGATTGTTAAGCCTTATCAAAAGACTTCAGTGTAGGAATTTTTCAGTAAGTTCTATGAAAAGCCAAGTGTACAGTGTGGACTGGACCACTTTAAATCACAAGCATGTTTTTAGAAAACGTTTTAAAATGTGTAGTGGGATTTCATCTCTTGAAGGTGGCAAACCAACATAGAAGAAGGACCATCACTCCATCGCATAATATTTTGTGCCTGTCTGTTTACCCCTGTGATACGCAAGCTTCCTGCTATTGAGGGGCCTAACCCATCAATAATAGTTGCACATAGGTGCAGATTGTGCCTCACTCCTGTCACTTACCTAGTATGAGGGGACTATTCTGCTTTATTGCCAGCATACCAGCACTGAAGTGACAGGATTATCCCCTTCTCCCACTTTCCTCTCCCTTTTCCTCACTATGCCCAAGACAGTGTTTTACAATTTCTAAGCTATATTTGAAAATTATTATTATTATTATTATTATTATTATTATTATTATTATTATTATGTTTATTCATACCCAAGTAGATACATCATAATTGTAATGGTAACATTTCTTTTAAAATTTGATTTTTAAAAAATTACAGAGCAGCAGAAACAGGAGCTAGGATTATGAGGTTATGTGGAAGAGGGAGTGTGAGACCATAGATTCAGCACATTTGTATGACTGCAGAGATGTGTGATAGCTTGTGCCAGGTATATAGCTGCTATCAATATTTACACATCTATGGATAGTGGCTTCTTGCAATTGCGTTCATGATGATGAACTGACATAAAATCTTTATTGTACTGTCATTTATTGGATTTCCTTGAATATGATTTTTAAAATTGGTCCTTTTATTCATTACATTCTTATGGCAACACTTGCATTTTCTTAAAGAAGCCTTCCTTCTTTCCATAACTTCCATAACTTATCTCATTAACTGTGCTCTGAATTCTTGGTTTTGGTGCTAACTGTCCTGGCCTGAGGCATTTGAGTATTGTGGGATACATGTACTCTGTTATATTAGTCTGTTATTGTGTTCGTTAACGCTGGTTTTGAGAAATTGCAAATACTCTGGATGTATGTCTCCAGTTATAAATTAGTTTTAGTTTCTTAGGTCGTTACAGGTTTTGGAGGAATCTGGTAACGTTTTAAGTCTGTTACACTGCGTCCTTTTCAATTTTTTTAAAAATGACAATTCCCAATACATATTTCTATTATGCACAATACGAGTTTGTGTCCAGAAAATTACTGTATCCTTCTGGTTCTCTCTGTTTTCCCCAACGTTTCTGTTATGCCTGTTGAATCTGGGTTTTTTAACCACATTGTTCAGCGCCTGCTTCTTGGAGGGCAGAAAATTGGTCCTTGAACCTGCAGAGTTGACTAACCCTGTTCTTTCTTATACATATGTCCCACATTCACGATCAAGTTTATTTTCACCCTCCTTCCTTATGGATAATTCATCTTTAACAAGACACATCTCTACTTTTGCCAGGGTTATTGTTGCTGCTGTTGTCGACATCATCATCATTATCTTTAGTTCGTTATACAGAACCATCATTGTATATGACACTTTACAAGAATACAACAGTTCCCTACCTTCAGGATTATAATCTAATTACAAAATGACATAAGAGGAAAAGGGGATGTTGATAGAAGGATGAAGTCCAGCAGATACGGTGTCTTCTTCTTTCCTTTGAGGCAGGAGTTCAGTGAAAAAGCTGCCCTGCTACATTTTTACATTTTTACCCTAGAATCATAGAATCAGGATGCTATGTAATTTCCTTCCTACTATACAGTAGTATTGTGACTTGGTCATTTGTGCACTCCTGGCTTGTCCTATTCTGCCCAGTACCTAAAATATCTAAACTGTCCTTTTGATTCCAAGTATACACACTTTGTCCCCTCCCAAAGAAGCAGGCTAAAACCTTTTTATTTAGATAGGCTTTTAAAGAAGAAGTTTTTAAAGATCACCTCGGGGGTTGCTGTGGTTTTTAACTTTGAATATGTTTTAATGGACTTTAACTGGGAATATTTTAATACTGTTTATATTTCATCCTGTTTTAATGTTTATATATTTTAAATTATAAATTATATGCTGGTGCTTCTATGTTTAGCCGCTTTGAGTCTGGGAGAGATAAAGTGGGGTATAATAAATATGATGATGATGCTGTCTACTCAAGTCACTGTGCAGAGGAAACCCAGAATAGTGGTTTAACCAGACATACCACTTGCAACAGTTTCTGAGAGTGTGCAGTTCAGTTGCATCTCAATTGGATAATTGAATCTCCCACCACATGTACTTAACAACAAAGAGACCAGATCAGAAATTGTGTGCAGGTTGACATTACATTTCATTGTTAAGGTGCACAGTTTGAAAAATGACTATTTTGAGCACAGAATGCGTGTGTTTTTGTTTATTATTTCTCTTGGATCCCCTAAAGGTGATGAACGCAGATGGGACCAACAGGAGAGTCCTTGTGGAGGATAAGCTGCCTCATATCTTCGGCTTCACACTTTTGGGAGATTATATTTATTGGACAGACTGGCAAAGGCGAAGCATTGAGCGAGTTCACAAGCGGACAGCAGAAAGGGAGATCATTATTGACCAGCTACCTGATCTCATGGGTTTGAAGGCTACAAATGTCCATCAGATAACTGGTAAGTGTCTTAGAATCCTTTAATGAAAACCAGATTGCAGTGAGGCAGCTTTCAAAGAGTTTTAAATTGAGGCATTTCATCTGAGATCACCAAAAAAGTGTTCCTTTGCCTACAGTACAGTATCCTTTGTGCCTTCAAGCAGAATGGTAAGGAGCTTGTTGGGGTCAGGTTCAGAGAGACAGTGGTGGAACCTCTTACAGCAGGCATCCTCAAACTGTCGTCCTCCAGCTGTTTGGGCCTTCAACTCCCAGAATTCTCGACACTTGAACAAGCTTGTTAGGGCTTCTGGGAGTTGGAGGCCCAAACAGCTGGAGGACCGCAGTTTGAGGATGCCCACCACATGTAAGTTTGACCTTTGACCATTTTGTCTCATAGATCTACCAGAGTTGGGCAGATTAGATAGACCTTGAGGATGTTAAATACCTGTGTTTGTCAGGTGAAATGTCTGCTGGCGTAAAGAAAACTACTATTGCTGAAAGTGACCTCCCCCTTGTATGGAAGACCCAATGTCCTATTGCTAATATTTCCTTTTTTGGACAAGGTGGTTGGGCATGAGGTGGGCAGCTTCAGATAGTCTTGGAGGAAACAAATTATCTGGACACATTTTTGTCTGGTTTCAGGTCAGAGTGTGGTACTGAGACAGCCTTAGTTGTCCTAATTGACAACCTACCTTTGTGAAACACTGGGGAGTGAAACTTTATTAATCATCCTAGATCTCTTGATGACTATTGAGACAATTGATAATGGTATCTTACTGGATTGATTTTGTAGGCTGGGCACGGTATCACAATAAATCTACATATATGTCCAAACTGGTTCTAGAGAATGGTACTAGGGGATTTTTCCTTGTCCCCATGATTAGCACCAGTTTTAAAGGATGGTGACCAGTACATTTCTGACCTAAATTCAATATGCTTGTATTAGTATTTCACAACATAAACAGCTTGGAATCTTAGTACTTGAAGAAACAGCTTTTCCTATATTTGGATGGATAACTGGACATAGTGAGAACCATTCCCCACTGCTCCCCTATTAGATTTCAGTGCATCAGAAATTGTCACATTACTTCTGACTGATATTTTGGCCTATTTTGGCCTTTTGGATGTCTTTTGTTCATTGTTTTTGGAGGCTGGGAAAGTGAAATAAAATGCCTAATTTGTGGTAGGTTTTGGGTTGACTGGAATTCCAGTGAAAAATTGCCGGAAAGCAAGAGATGAAAACAATCAGTCAAAAATACCTTTTAATACAAGTTTAAAATGGAAGTAGTAAGTGATATTAAATTGAATTAGATGTATAAATTAAATGGATTTGAGCATAAGGCTTATAATATCATACAAATATTAGATTTCATGTGTCCATATTTAGTTGTGACTGAATCAGTCAGCTCAGTAGTCATGCAACAATGACTCTTCAGTTGCACTAATAAAGAAGTTAGCTTTTCTGTAATTTTAACATATGCATCTTATTATCATATAGGAAGATGGCGGTTTTCCCTGTTGTAATAAGAAGAGGTCAGCTTTAACTACATTATTTTGTTTCAATTTCCTTTAGGTACAAATCCTTGTGCAGAATCAAATGGGGGTTGCAGTCATCTTTGCCTGTACAGGCCTCAAGGTTTGCGCTGTGCCTGCCCCATAGGCCTGGAACTCATAAGTGACATGAAGACTTGCATAGTCCCAGAAGCTTTTTTGCTGTTTTCTCGTAGAGCTGATATCAGGAGAATCTCTTTGGAGACTAACAACAATAATGTTGCAATTCCACTCACGGGAGTTAAAGAAGCTTCTGCTCTAGATTTTGATGTGACTGATAATCGCATATATTGGACAGACATTTCATTAAAGGTATTGGTGGTTTTTCCTGCATTTTATATATTAACAAAATTATAGACTGCCCACAAACCTTTAATTAGTGGATGTTAAAATGCATTACATAATGTAATTATATAATCAATTACTATATAATGAAACCTTCCTCTTTCTTCCTTTCCCTGCTTTCTTTGGTCTGCTTTCTTGAGCTCATTGCTGACAAGAGCTCAGCAAACACTGACTCTCAAGGCCATTCTGCAGACCAGGCCTGAGCCCCCCCCCCCCCCTTCTCCACTCCCTCTTGCTTTCAGAGAAGAGGAATTGCAAAAACAAGGCGGGGAAGGTGGAGAGGAAGAAAGAAAGAAAGGCTGCATTATCTTTGGAGCAGAACCTTCCAAACTCTTCAAAGGGATGCAGAGCAGCTCTCTTGCAACTCCTCTTCCAGTGATGATGCAAGAGCAATGCGGGGGGGGGGGGGGAGTAGATGCTCAGACTCACCCTGCATCCTTTTGGAGAGTTTGGAACCCTCTCAAGAAGGGAGAGAAGAAGGGGGCGGAAGAGAGGAAGACTATGTTCTCCTTCAGTCAGAGGCTTCCAAACTTTCAACAGTGATGGTGCTTTTGGGAATCAGGTTGGCGGCAGGTAAAGGGGAGCCACGTGAGTGGGGTTCCACCAGCTGACTAGCCAGCCAGGGAAGTGGGGTGCAGCAGAGCAACTAAAAGCTGGGGGTTTGGGAGCACAATTCTAACGCACCGTTGAGTCTGATGTGCATCCTGATTTGGGAGACAAGGTTTACCTGAAAAAGATGTGCATTAGACTCAAATAAATATGGTACTTTAAAATTTACCATTACAGAGGTGTCGCTGGGTAGCTAAGCTTGTCTATATATATGTGAAAATTTGTTTATACATATGTATGTCTTTAAGTACGGGAAGGGTTTGGAAGAGCAATGACAGAGGAAGATAGACATTATAGCTCACTTATATGTGAAAAGCACTCTGAACCTCACCAATGATGGATCTGGACAAAACTTGGCACACTTACCCACCATGAGAACAAAAAATAATTGAGGGGTTTAGGGAAATTGATTCTGGATGACCAAACTTGACACATATGCCCATTATGACCAACTTTAAATCCTAGTGGGGCTTTTGGCGGGGGGGGGGGGGGGTGTTGACCCAGAATGTTGGGAATTGATGTTTACTCACATCGTAATGCATTTTTTATTGGGACCATTTATAAAATTCAAAACCAAACAATTACTAATGTTTAGTATTACAGAATCCCTAATCCGGATATCGCCTGGTACCTAAGATAGTCTATAATAAAAGTGAAAATGTGTCTGTATGTATGTTTGTATCTACCTGTCTATATATCTGTCTATGTTTGTATGTATTTTCCAAGATACATATCCAGAGACCACTGTGAACCCCATTGAAGGTGGATCTGAACCAAACTTGGCACACATACCTCTCATGACCAACTGGTGGGGTTGTGGGGCAATGGACCTGGAATGATGGGAGTGGTCGTTTGCCCATATCCTTATGCATTTTCTAATGGAACTATTCATACAATCTAAAGGCAGATTATATTTTCTTTTCTAATAATCTAATCTGGACATTGCTGGGCACCTAAACTAGTGTACTATAAAAGGAAGTAAATATCTACCAGAATCCCCACCACAGCTTGTGATACAGCCTGCATTACAAATAGGGTACTGTGAAAACTGTTACTGTTGTAGATCAGGACAGAGAATGAATGATTTAACCAGTGGGCAACATTGCATTGGATGACCCTGGATCTCATGTGAAATTTATTAGTTGTTCTCAGTGGTTTCTAAATGTTGATGTATGGTGTCTATTCTATCTCCTCCCCGCCCCCCCCAAATCCCTTTCTTGCAGACCATCAGCAGAGCGTTCATGAATGGAAGTGCCCTGGAGCATGTGGTTGAGTTTGGCTTAGACTACCCAGAAGGCATGGCTGTGGATTGGCTAGGAAAAAACCTGTATTGGGCTGATACAGGAACAAACCGTATTGAAGTGTCAAAGTTAGATGGACAGCATCGCCAGGTTCTTGTGTGGAAGGATCTTGATAGTCCTCGGGCTTTGGCACTGGATCCTGCTGAAGGGTGGGCTATTTGCTTAATTTTGAAGCTTCAGTGATAACACTACATGTTGTAACAATTTTATTATGATCCAACACAGAAAGCAATTACTATCTCTGGGACTGTTAATATAGAACAGAAGTTCTCAAACTTATTTGGTCTACCACTTCCTTTTAAAAAAATCCCCCAATGCCCCCTAGAACAAACAGAAGGTGTTGTGACAAATGCGTATTATTTTATGTATCTGTATTTCTATCTACATCCTACTGTGGGGTCAAGAAATACAGTGTTGTAAATAAGACACATTAATGCTTGACATTACAAAATTATTTATTAAAACCAACTATAGTAACATTCACAAATACCCACAAAAATTAATAACAAAGGGTAATATGAAAATAAAAATTATGAATAACATTAAAAATTATCCTAAATGAGAAAGATGAATGTGGTGTGCTGCTATCAATTTATTAATGTTCAGTTCTATTTTTGTCAGCAGCATGAATTAAAAAATTTAAATACTTATTACAATTGCATTATTACTAATAGGGCTGGGCAATTCGTTTCGTTAATTCGTTAATTCGTTAAAAATTCGTTATTTTATTAATTACGAAACGATTACAAAACTTTTTTTTAACCCGGAAGTGTTTTTAAATATCGAAACGGCAGGCGCCAAAAAATTTTGTATTTCCGTCCATTTTGGAAATACGTAAGATGGCCGCCTGCCGATGCCGCCGGCTGAGCAAGCGAGCGAGCGGCGAGCGAGAGGGGCGAGCGAGCGGCGACGGTGAGAGCCATTCAGCTGTGAAACTCTCTGCCCCTCACCTGCCCCTCTCTGCCTCTCACCTGCAATCAAAGAGCGTTCTGAACCCCACAAGCGGCGAGCGAGAGGGGCGAGTGAGCGGCGAGCGAGAGGGGCGGGCGAGCGGCGAGCGAGAGGGGCGAGCGAGCGGCGACGGTGAGAGCCATTCAGCTGTGAAACTCTCTGCCCCAGAGGGAGTGCGGTGGAGACTCTTTGAAACAGAGGCTGGATGGCCATCTGTCAGGGAAGGGCTTGACATTTGGGAGTTTTAGTTACGGGGATTTATGGTTCACCTGCAATCAAAGAGCGTTCTGAACCCCACAAGCGGCGAGCGAGAGGGGCGAGCGAGCGAGAGGGGCGAGTGAGCGGCGAGCGAGAGGGGCGGGCGAGCGGAGAGCGAGAGGGGCGGGCGAGCGGAGAGCGAGAGGGGCGAGCGAGCGGCGACGGTGAGAGCCATTCAGCTGTGAAACTCTCTGCCCCAGAGGGAGTGCGGTGGAGACTCTTTGAAACAGAGGCTGGATGGCCATCTGTCAGGGAAGGGCTTTGGGAGTTTTAGTTACGGGGATTTATGGTTCACCTGCAATCAAAGAGCGTTCTGAACCCCACAAGCGGTGAGCGAGAGGGGCGAGCGAGCGAGAGGGGCGAGCGAGCAGCGAGCGAGAGGGGCGAGTGCGCGGCGAGCGAGAGGGGCGGGCGAGCGGAGAGCGAGAGGGGCGAGCGAGCGGCGACGGTGAGAGCCATTCAGCTGTGAAACTCTCTGCCCCAGAGGGAGTGCGGTGGAGACTCTTTGAAACAGAGGCTGGATGGCCATCTGTCAGGGAAGGGCTTTGGGAGTTTTAGTTACGGGGATTTATGGTTCACCTGCAATCAAAGAGCGTTCTGAACCCCACAAGCGGCGAGCGAGAGGGGCGAGCGAGCGGCGAGCGAGAGGGGCGGGCGAGCGGCGAGCGAGAGGGCCCGCCAGAGTGAGTGCCTGCCTTCCCTCCTTAATAATAATTTAAATTTAATAATAATAATTTTAATTTCTCCTCCCTATTCTACTAAATTAATAATTAAATTTAAAAAATATTTTAAAAATATTGAAAAAAAAGGGCGCCATCTTTACAAAATGTTTTGTAAATATTTACGAAATTTCGTAAATACCGAACTTTTTTTTGGAAAATTTTGTAATTATTTTAAATATCGAAACAAAAAAACCCCCCAATTACAAAACGATTTTAGAAACAAATTTTTGCGTTGTTACCCAGGCCTAATTACTAACTCTCTGTCAACACAATTCAGAACTAATTTAAATTAGATGAATACGGGACTTCCTGATGATACACAACATGCTTGCCTGCCAACACTTGCTTGGCCACTGATCGGTTATAATTTGCATTATGTGTATTCATTTGAAAAGTAAAGCAATCACTATGGCATTAATTCTAATACATGACAGATAAAACATGTACGAATTGTTTTTCAAAATTTTATTTCTTCTTTTTATTCAATGCCACTGAATTGCACCCCAGGCTATTACCGCCCTGGCCCCAGTTGTTCCAGCGCCCCAGAGGAAGCACTGGCATAGGCAAAGGTTTTCCACTTATCCCTGTACAATTAACAAGCTGAGAGATCATTACACATTACTAAGGTTTATTGGGTACGGTGTTACTACAGCACAGTCTGCAATATAATCTCAGTTCACATAATGGTCAATCCTATTCATTCTCAGCTGTGATCTGGGATCAGAAGAATTTTTTTCTGCAGTTTTCAATGCACAAAATAATCAGTAGTGGTGACAAGTGGTCTTTCAGGAAAGTTCTTCTCATTGAGGAATCCTAGTCTACAATAACTCTTTTTGCTCATACTAGTGGTTTTCAAACATGTTGATCTGTGAAGGAATAACTAGAACAAAAAAGAAAGAAAGAAAGAAAGAAAGAAAGAATTGAGTTCCCTGAATGGTGGACAGGGATTTAAAATTAATTATCTATTTAAAGGACTAGATACTTGTATTCATTACAAACTGTTTAAAATGGCAGATGTTTTATAATTTACGGTTGTATTCATTCTGCTTTTATTGAACCTGGTTGTATTGTATAAGTATTATATGTTATCAACTATTGTAAACCACATTGCTGGGATTGAAATTTATAAACTGCTGATAACTAATTGGATTTAGCATAGTGCAGAGATAGGGTCCCACTGCTATTTTTTGGACTAAGGCAGTGGTTCTCCACCTGTGGGTCCCCAGATGTTTTGGCCTTCAACTCCCAGAAATTCTAACAGCTGGTAAACTGGCTGGGATTTCTGGGAGTTGTAGGCCAAAACACCTGGGGACCCTCAGGTTGAGAACCACTGGACTACAGTTTCCTGCATTCCTTACCGTAACCTGTGACTGCAGGATATTGCTGTCTGAGAACATCTGGAAGACTGCATACTCCTGTAACACTGTGGTTGGGGGGTGTGGTTTTCCCCATTTAAATGTATTTTAAAACACTGTGGTTTTCCCCATTTAAATGTATTTTAAAACAATCCTTTAAAAAGCATTTAAGACATTGCTCTTTAGAACATTAGTACCAAAAATATGTTACTTTGAAGATATAACCAATGGTCATATTTTTCAATGTACAGGCAGTCCCCAAGTTACAAGCAAGATAGGTTCTGCAGGTCTGTTCTTAAGTTGAATGTATATGTAAGTTGGAATAGGTACGTTTTAAGGTGGAATGTATAGCTTTGAATAGCATAAGGAAAGTTAACACCTCTGTGGTGTTTGCTTGGATATCAGTGCCTCTGATCAGAGGATTTCGCCTCACTTCTGTCCCTGTGATAATTGGATTTTGAAAAACGTGGCTTGTTGTGAAAACAAGGCTTAATACAGCTTCAGTGGAGACACTTTCTCCCCATGATAACTCTTTCAGGAGTGAATTTCCCTTCCAAGGCCCCTTCTGCACAGCTGAATATAATCCCACATTTTCTGCTTTGAACTGGAATATATGGCACTGTGGACTCAGATATCATGAAAAGACAGGAAAGCTTAGAGAATACAATTATGCTGGGGAAAATGGAAGGAAAAAGGAAGAGGGACCGACCAAGAGCAAGATGGATGGCATCCTTGAAGTGACTGGATTGACCTTGAAGGAGCTGGGGGTAGTGACGGCCGACAGGGAGCTCTGGTGTGGGCTGGTCCATGAGGTCACAAAGAGTCAGAAGCGACTGAACGAATAAACAACAACAATGGACTCAGATAACCCAGTTCAAAGCAGATATTGTGGGATTTTCTGCCTTGATATTCTGGTTTATATGACTGTGTGGAAGGAACCTTACCTCCATTCTTAGCTATGAGTTGTTTGTAAGTCGGATGTTTATAACTCGGGGACTGCCTTTATATATTATCCACGGTTTTAATTGTGTATTTCTGTCTATACTGTGAACCACTTTGGGTCCTATATTAAGAGTAAAGTGGAATTAAAATATAACAACATTATTCTTCCTGACTGGTACAACCCCAACTGTGCTTATAAGAAATTATGTTGCCCACTCAGTTAATGTTTAAGTTATACAATTTAGCTGTATTCCCCAGCTATTCCTTCTTCCTTACATTAAAAAAAAGATAATTATGCAATATTTGATTCGTTTCTTTAGGTTCATGTACTGGACAGAATGGGGTGGCAAGCCAAAAATAGACAGAGCTGCAATGGATGGTAGTGAACGCAGTACCTTGGTGCCAAACGTGGGGCGAGCTAATGGACTGACAATCGATTATGTTAAAAGAAGATTATATTGGACTGATCTAGATACAAACCTGATTGAATCATCAAATATGCTAGGTAACTTTTAGTTTTTCTATGGATGCAAAGTACTATTTTTTAGGTCAGGCAAAGTAGTGAAGTAGGCCCTGGAATAAATGAAAGACTTAATGCTCCTGCAAATCTCATCCATCTTGCTTGCTTAACCTTCACACCCCTCTCTTTGGATATTGCTCTTCCTTTCTTATCCTTAAGGTGACGCAAGGCTCATTTTGGTGCTCAGTATGTTGAGACTTAAACAGAACTATTCTTCTGAAAATAACATATTCCAGTCAGCTTTTTTCCCATTCTGTGGTTGGCATTCCAAGAACAGAGCAGACCTTGAGCAGAAAAAATGCGAAACCTTTCAGAAGCATATGGATGGAGATGTATCTTAAATTATTTCACTTTTTAATAATTTATATTCTCGGTGTTTTATCTTTAACTTTATAGAACTATACATGATAGGAAATGTGATGACATTGTTTTCTGTGTTTAGATAAAAATGGTAGACTGTATATTTTACAGTGTAATGCTGTCAGATTTAAAATGCTTTGTTTGATTTTTAAGGTGCATATTAAACATCTTATTTAATGTTCATAGTTTCATAGAATGTCAACAATACACCCATAATTTCAGAAAAAACTATTTTGTAATGTGGAATGAAATGAGTTTGGAGTGTGTTAGTACTTATGCAGAATGAGAGAATTCTACAGATGTATTTGATTAAGAGTCTGATGAATAATAACAACAACAATTTTATTTTATTTATTTATTTACTGTCCTTGTATACCGCCGTTTCTCAGCCTAATTGGTGACTCAACGCGGTTTACAACAAAATATACAGTGCACAGTATACAATTAAAACCATAAAAAACATAATACACAATATTACACGAAATCACAATCCAATACATCTCCTAACTAAAATCGTGGTCCAATTGCATCATCCATATTACCAATCCGTAATCAACACATTCATTGCACCGAATTAGCCAAATGCCTGCTTGAACATCTAAGTTTTTAGTCTTCTTCGCAATACCATCAGCGAGGAGGCTGATCTTACCTCCATGGGAAGGGCGTTCCAACAATAACAACTTTATTCTTATATCCTGCCACCATCTCCCCGAAGAGACTCAGGGTGGCTTACAGACGGCACAAAGTGCCTAAAAACAAAAATAAAAGTGAACACAATATAAAATACAATAAAATAAAAACACATGCACATATAAAAATATCAATTTAGACTCGCTCAAACTGTGATTCTCTAACCATGGCGATACATTTACGTAAACAGGCTGTAAACATTAGGAATAAGTTAAATGCCAACTGCAGTAATGGAGAGAGGACATGGGATAAAGTGCAGGATGTGCTACTACTATACAGGACAACTAGGGCTAAATATTCTCAAAAGCTTGATTGAAGAACCATGTCTCCAAATCCCTACGAAAGGAGGGCAGTGTGGGGGCCTGTATAGTCTCACTGGGGAGGGAGTTCCAAATTCGGGGGTCACCACTGAGAAGGCCCTCTCCCTCATCTCTAGCAGCTGCAATTGTGACAGTGGTGGGACTGAGAGGAGGGCCTCCCTAGCAAATATTAGAGCCCATGCCAGTTCATAGGGGGATACAGTCATGAAGATAGGCAGGACTCGAGCTGTTTAGGGTGTTATAGGTGAGAACTAGCACTTTGAATTGGGACCGGAAACTTATTGGCAACCAATGGAGCTGCTTTAGTAGTGGCATAGTGTGCTTCCTTATATAGTTTGATTTGCAGTGTAGAGAAACGTATTGTTAACTCAGATGCTCAGTATACTTCAACATTCTTTTCATTCACTTAAAACAAAACAGGTCTTGACCGAGATGTTATAGCAGATGACCTACCTCATCCATTTGGCCTGACTCAATACCAGGATTACATCTACTGGACAGATTGGAGCCGGCGTAGCATTGAGCGTGCCAACAAAACCAGTGGCCAAAACAGAACTATAATCCAAAACCACTTGGATTATGTGATGGATATCTTAGTCTTCCATTCATCCCGGCAAGCTGGCTGGAATGAGTGTGCTTCCAGTAACGGGCATTGCTCCCACCTCTGCTTGGCAGTGCCTGTTGGTGGTTTTGTTTGTGGATGTCCAGCACACTATTCCTTGAACTCTGACAACAAAACATGTAGCGGTAAGCCATAAACATAAATGACAATTTAGGTGGTATAGAGACTACTGTGTTTTTGTGGTTCTGATTGGAGTACAACTACAGTAGTATTTCAGATGCAGACCAAAATGAATTGCAGCTGTTGTGGTAGAACTAGGAATACACCAAATGAAGTCCCATAAATATTTACAATGCCAAAAAGATTTATTGAAGTCTTGGGGAGCCTGGTTCAGGCAGATTATTTATTAAAAGCCAGCAACTTTTTAAAAATAAAGGCTTCATCCTGTGTGCCCAGGATATATTACATACGGTATATGCATTGCTTATATAATGACAGTAAATCTTACACTAACTGTGGATCAATATTTTTATTTCTTCATCACGGTCTCTGTGAATCACATAAACGGGGTAATCTGCACCTGCCCAGAGTACCTTTGGAACCTAAGACAAATTGTATAATGAATTAGACAACTAAGTAAACACTGCATGTACTGTTCTGGAAGTTCTTTCTCCCAGTCCTTTCCCTTGTGGGGAAAGTTTTTTTGTTATGTATCTTCTGTGATTTCCTTCAACATCCTTTTCCAAGAGCCCAATGTTAATATGCTGGGATTTGAGTGAGAATTGACTCCGCAAACAGCCTGGTTTGCACCAGTGTTGTTCCCCCAACGGATCCCCAGTACCACTTCTTATTGAATCCAGACCCTGGTTTACTACTGAGTGCTCAAACAAAAGCCTACCCTCAGAATAGGATTACAAACCATGTGTCTTGGCTGAGTCAGTTGTGTTTACCAAATATATAACTATACTCAGGTAGTGTGGTTTTATTTTATTAAACAAAGATTAAATATCATGTGAATACCCTGCATGCCTTGCTCCTCACTTTGTGCAACCAAAGAAAGCAAGCTTTTGCTTGCCATAGTTTCCTTTCTCATCCAATCTGACAAATTCTGATTAGTAGCTTTTAGAGTATGAAGCCATGATTTTATTGTTGTCTTCCATGCCATCATTATCATAGAGGTGGAGCTCCTGTTTGCTAGATAATATCTCTTTTGCAAAAATGTTTGTTAACTGTAATTTCTGTAAGCACTTTTCTTTAAATACTTTTGTTTGTTTAAGGCATTTTTGTCCAATTGCTTGTCCTCTTTTGTATTTGTTTGTATTTAAATATCAGCTCCTACAAGTTTCTTACTCTTCAGTCAGAAGAATGCAATCAATCGCATGGTGATAGATGAGCTGCAGAGTCCAGATATCATCCTTCCAATCCACAGCCTCAGAAATGTTCGAGCCATCGACTATGACCCACTAGACAAGCAGCTATACTGGATTGACTCCAGACAGAATGTTATCAGGAGATCACAAGAGGATGGCAGCCAGGTATTTAAACATGGATAGTTTGGTTTTGCAACAGGATTGGGAAATAGGGTAGAAGGGCTGTTTCAAACATTTTATAAAAAATTTTGATGTCCTATACCTTATTCTGGAGAAACACTTAGAGCTAATTCCTTAAAAAATGAGCATGTTGATGTTAAATTTTGAAAGCAAGAGATATGTTCTGAATATGCATATTAAATGGCTTTCCGATATTGTAGTTTTCAATAGATATAGAATGTTACAAACTGATGAGTTAAAATCAAAAATTGCTTTTGTTCAGACTGGTAAATTACTTCGATTTACTTGAAAGTTAAAGAAATTAAGTACAGGGACAGCTTTATGTTAGGCAAAATGTTGAAATGTACAGGAGGTTGGCATAAAAGACAAGACAAACAGGCATGAGGGTTTGGAGGGGGGGGGGGTTGAGGGAAGTCCAGATTTCTGTTCAATTCTCTCCTTAATTCCCTACTTAATTCTGCTAGAATGGATGGTGAGGGAGCTCATGCAATTACCTGCAACAGTTGTAGAATGTTTGTATTCTTGCCAGAGGATGTGGGTAACTATACTTGTAGAAATGCAAGTTGCTGGCCCTTTTGGAAGTCTGGAGGCCCATGTATCCACACTACAGCATACAAGGGAGGAAGAGGCAATAAAAATGAAAGGGAATAAAAATGAAATGTACAGGCACAGGATAGGTGAGACCTGCCTTGAAAACAGTACATGTGACCAGAAGACAGAAGGGTGACCAAAATGATCAAAGGTTTGGAAACCAAGCCCTATGAGGAATGACTTAGGAAGCTGGGTATTTTTAGAGAAAAGAAGACTGAGAGGGGATGTGACAGCCATGTTTAAATATTTTTAATGATGTCACAATGAGGAGGGAGCAAGCTTGTTTTCTATTACTCTGGAGACTAGGATATGGAGAATGCAGAAAATTGTAGGAAAAAAGATTCCACCTAAATATTACAGATAACTTTCTGGCAGTAAGAGCTGATTCATAGTGGAATATGCTGCCTTGGAAACTCCTTCTCTGGAAGTTTTTAAGCAAAGGCTAAATGGCTATCTGCCAGGGTGTATGTGTGTGTGTGTGTGTGTGTGTGGCTTTGATTGTGCTCGTCCCACATGGCAAGGATTTGAACTGGATGGCTCATCTTGTTTCTTCCAACTCTATGATTCTGCAAAATAGAATACAGAGTGAGTCATGTTTCCTATAATATCAAAAAAGAGAGTTCAGAAATAAGGTGTGTGGGAATAGCATAGGGAGAGCTCTATGTTATTCTGCTTTTTGGACATTATAAGCAGAAGCATGAGCATCAGCAGGGTTCATCACTTTTCTGTAGTTTGGTAGAAGAATTGTGCATTGGCTTGCTGTAGAACAATGTCCAGTTCTCCTCTGCTTGTTTCCTTGAATCAATCTGTTTCTCGCCTCTTTACTCTCAGAGCTTCACAGTTGTGATGAGTCCAGTTCCAAATCAGAACCTAGATATACAACCTTATGATCTGAGCATTGACATCTACAGCCGCTACATCTATTGGACTTGTGAGGCCACCAATGTAATCAATGTGACACGCCTAGATGGGAAGCCGATGGGAGTAGTGCTGAAAAGTGATCAGGATCGGCCCAGAGCCATTGTTGTGAACCCAGAGAAAGGGTAGGTGGAGTACTGCATGGTGAATTCATGCTTAAGGACCAAGTCCTCTTTTCCCTTGCTTCCTTCGGTCTGTTCAGTTATTATTGTCTTCTCTGTTCTGTTTTGTGAATTTAAGATTCTTTTATTCACATTGCAAATGGTAAAAATGAATCTTTTTGTGCAAGAATCCTATGCCTCAACCCACCACCAAATTCAAGTGCCCTTTGTTATATACAGACCATATCATAACAATACTTGATCCATTATCTTTCAATACCAACACAGTAGAAAAAGAAGGATCCTCACATTCTTTCAGAGCATCTCCATCAAATCGGGAACAAGTCATAGGTTATTATTGCATCCACAGATGTGATCTAAAACCTGTTGTGGTTGAGTAAGATGTAAAAAGAGACAAACCAGAGATTATTTGACTCTATCTAAGCTACTGCTATCTACCTTATTTATCCAAATGGGCACCTGGCTGTGGCTCATGAGTAATTGTTTATCGTAATTTGAGTGGGACCCAACTGTGCCTTTGTCTGAGGCCAGCCCTCCATTTTGATAGATGCATATAGAAAAGGAGCTTAAAACTGAACTGAACCTTGATGTGTGGAAAACAAAGTCCCAAAGCTCTTTAGAATAAATCTTGAAAAAACCCACGATATGTTCACTGTATGGTTGCCATAAATCACAAATGACTTGAAGGCACACAATAATAATTCTGTACTAGCCAGCTCATTATATTCGGTTGAATATAAGGCTGTAGACCTTTTAATATAGGATGGAGCAAATCAGTGTACTTCTAGATGAAGACACTTCATTGGTGCAGGGTCCATTTACTTCCATGATCCTACCAGTTACGTTATAGGAAGAGAGGAAGGTTGACGAACATATTTTTTCTGTTTAGTTTTTCCTCCCAGATATTCTCCATTTGGTTCTGTTGGGAAGAAAAATAACTTTGGTTGCTCCACTAAAATTATTTTCCAGACAGTTGCAAAAGCCCTAACTATTTTCTCTTGCCCTATAGTAGAACATTTTCTGTTGAACAAGAAACAATCAGTGCCGTGGAACGTCCTCTTGGGATAAATCTTCTCTCTCATGAAAGGGAAAGCTTGCAGTATGACCTCATGGGGACTATAGGATTTATGTCCTCGTTATCTTAAATTCCGTTTCACCTTTGAGACCACGTTTATATGTATAAATTAAATTTGAAATTTGTTTTTGAGGTGAAAGCAAGAAAAAGGTGTTATCTAAACCTTTCCCAACATATTGGAGCTCAGTCCTGGTTATAAGCCCATATTTAGGCAATTTTTGCTTTCTCTTTTGTCTCAATAGCCCAGTGGCAATTTTGAGGTCAAGGCATATGTTTGCTTTCAGCTGAGATTTGGAAGAACTCCAAGAGCAGATTGGTATTTTGTGGTAGTTCAATGAGGCAGTAATAGAATGGTGTTCTGAGATGGTTTTTAAGCAACTGATTTTAAAGTGGATATAAGTGATTTTAATGTTCGTGTATATTTATGGTTTTATGTCCCAGCATTGGATGTTTGCTGTATATGTGTTTTGCTCCACCGTGAGTCCCCTGCAAGGTGAGAAGGGCAGAATATAAATGTTTCAAATAAATAAACAATCATTCTCAAAACAAATGATGCAAAATTATTTGCTTTCTCATTTCAGAATGCTGGAATTCATTCACTCAGTAATTCAATCAAAAGGGTGCAGAATATTTGCCAACTGAATAAAAGGCTAGGAAAGGGAGGAATTAAAGGAGATGACCTAAATTCTCTAACTTTGTTTTTACAGGTACATGTATTTTACCAATCTCCAGGAAAGGTCTCCTCCTAAAATAGAAAGGGCAGCATTGGATGGAACTGAACGTGAAGTCCTCTTTTCTAATGGACTGAGCAAGCCAGTTGCCTTGGCAGTTGACAGCCAGCTAGGCAAGCTGTTCTGGGCAGATTCTGACTTGCGAAGAATTGAGAGCAGTGATCTTTCAGGTATAGTAGCCCGTCTTTGCTTTCTAATATGTGATTGAGATCCAGCATGTTTTATTTCCCCATTTTCTTTTTTTTATTATTTGTATAAAAAATCAAGTTATATTGAAAGTAAAAAAGGAAAAGAAAAAAATCAAGGGACTATATAATTAAGATAAGTAAACATCAGGAAGAACATCCTTGACTGTAAGAGCTGTTCAACTGTGGAACTCACTGCCTGTGGTGGAAGTTCCTTCCAAAAAGGCTTTTAAATAGAGGCCAGATGGCAATCTGTCAGGGTGCTTTGTGCTTTTCCAGCATTTTAAAAAAACTAGTTGACTTCTGGTCTGTCTTCACAGTGGGGTGTTGTGTAGTTTCTGGGCTGTATGGCCGTGTTCTAGCAGTATTTTCTCCTGACTTTTCACTTGCATCTGTAACTGGCATCTTCAGAGGATCTCCATGGTAGATGAAACATCAGGAGAAAATGCTGCTAGAACATGACCATACAGTAAGTTTTTAATTTGTTCATCTATTGTGTTGAGAAGATACACCTGCTGTGTAAATTTTTGTTCTAATTATAAGACATTATAAGTTGTACAGGGTGAGACAGCATAACTTCCTTTTTTCAAAACTTAATAAAACCCATTGCATGAATCAGAATTTTTTTTATAATGTAGGCGCATACCTAAAGTTTTGTTTTACGTAGTTTTGAAGATCAAATTAGGTAGGTGACGTCCCCCATTCTCCATACACTGAGTAAACCGATTTCTGGCGTTTGTCATGACTCTTGCCAGCATGGCATGATTGGTCTTCAAATCTTGTAGGGTCCTTGGATGGATCACATAAACACGGGATTTCAAAAAGCCCATAGAAAAAAAATCACACGGGGCCAGATCTGAAGAGCGGGCCGGCCACTCCAAATCCGCTCGAAAAGTAGGCCTCAATGGCAAAAGCACGCTCCTCACTGTTCCAACACATGATGGCGACTGAACTGTGTCAGGACAAAACTTTATACTCCTGCCTCTCGAACGAGACCAGTAGCGCTCCTCTATGTCTTCAACCCACTGAATGGTGCGCATTTTAAAAAAGGAAGTTATGCTGCCTCACCCTGTATTATTTATCTTCCAATAATTCTTAACTCTTTCACATTTCCATAACATGTATAAAGGGTACCTTTCTCCTTCTCACATTTCCAACATAAATCTTTCCTGGTTTAATATATTTTAGCTAAGACTTAAATCTTTACTTCTTCCCTTGCCATACAAATTTAGATACATCCCTTTGCCATTGTTTAAATGGTTTATCCGTAGCTATCGCAGGGATTGGTTGAAAAAGAAACAAAATCTGTGACAATGCATTCATTTTTATCAAAAAGAGTCTGCCTAATAATGACAATTGTAACTTGTTCCATTTGCAAGGCTTACTAATTTTCCCTTTTTATGAAGTCCATCTGAAGCATTTGCTGCAGAGTCCACTGTTTATTATGCACTGCACATTGTTACAAACAGATTCATGTAAATATCTAAAAGCGCCATTAGGTGATGGGGTGCACATTTTTTTGTGGTCATTGTTTGTTCAGCAACCCATATTCATATGGATTCACAACCCACAGATTGAGAAGCTCTGGTCTAGCCCACATTTTACTAGTCTCTTTGTGAGGATATCACAGGAAACCTTTTCAGAGGCCTTACTGAAATCAAGATATCCACAACATTCCCTTAATCTCCCAAGCTTGTGACTCTGTCAGAAACAGATAAGATTTATCTGACGTGACTTGTTTGTAGTTTCTATATAGCTTGCAACAAAGGTGAGAAAACCCTCTTTGAGAATACAAATACGAAATGGATGTAAACTGTTCTGGCTGTGGCTCAGTTTTCAACCTTATTTTTCTTTCTTTCTAAAGGTGCCAATCGTGTAGTATTAGAAGATTCCAACATACTCCAACCTATAGGACTGACAGTATTTGAAAATTGGCTCTACTGGATTGATAGACATCAGCAGATGATTGAAAAAATTGACATGACTCGTCAAGACAGACGTACAAAAGTTCAGGCTCGCATTGCTCAACTCAGTGATATACATGCTGTTAAAGAACTCAACATGCAGGAATATAGTAAGTGAATGGTCCATGGCATTCAGAGTTAAGAGCTATTTGCTGTACAGTACAATCTATATGATTTTCAGCTCTATCTGACAACATACTGCACACCCACTCTCGTGGTTCAAGAATTCTATGTCTCTTCAGAGATTGAATAAGGGAATGCTGGGTTATTTTGTATGCTGCCTTGGTTTCTTGAATGAAAGGCAGGATATATACATATATTTACACATGAAAAGTGTTGTGTTTTCTAATCCTTCAAATATGATACCTGAATTTTACCCAGTAATTGATTTCTGTGTTTATGATTAGAGGTTAGTTCATATTTTTCTGAAGGAGCAATAGTCTTGCAAATAGATTCTAATACTAAATTCTAGCTGGTTCTGATTCAAAGCTTTCAAGAATTAATCTTTCAGCAGAAAATGCAGTGTTGGTGGGCATGCTGCCTTGGACAGGAATTTGTCTGCCACTGGTTGTCTCCATGAGGAAGAATCCATTGCCAAGTTCTCAGGATGTTTCCTGGAATCTGATTTGAAAGTCTCTAATGCAAGCTGTCATCTTTTTAAAGAGGAGCTTTCATACATTAAGCATTTTCTACTCTTACATTATTTTGCAGAACTGCACCCTTGTTCCCAGGATAATGGAGGTTGTTCACATATTTGTATTGTGAAAGGTGACGGAACCACACGTTGTTCTTGCCCCATACACCTTGTCCTGCTTCAAGATGAACTTTCTTGTGGAGGTATGTTCTTCTCTCCCCTTCTTTTTCAATGTTATACCATCTCTCCTTCCTCCTTTCCTCTCTCCCTCTTTTCCTTACCTCCTTCTGTCTCCCTCCTTCTTCCCACCCTTTTGTCCATCCTTCCTTCCCTCTTTCCCTTGCCTGCCTGCCTGCCTTCCCTCCCTCCCTTCCTCCCTCCCTCCCTCCCTCCCGTTTGTCTTCCCCTCCTTCCCTCCATTCCCTTCCTTCTCTTCCTCCCTATCTTCCTTCCTTTTCTTTTTGGTTCCTCCTTTCCTCGTGGGGGATGTTTGGCTGGAGAAGAGAAGGTAGAGCGGGAACTTGAGAACCATGTTTCAAAATTTTAAAGGATGTCCTACTGAGGAGGAGGGAGGGGGGAAACTGACTTTCTGCTGCTCTAGAGACCAGGGTACAAGGGAGCAGTGGTTTCCAATGACAGGGAAAGAGATTTGACCAAAAGAGATTTGAGAGTAAGAGCTGTTGGGAGAGTGGTGTAGGCTTCCTGGGAGTGTGGTGGAGACTCCTTCTCTGGAGGCTTTTTCGCAGAGGCTATCTTTATGGAGTGCTTTGATTGTGCCTTCTTGCATGGCAGGGGGTTGGACTGGATGGCCCTTGGAGGTCTCTTCTAGCTCGAGGATTCTAGGATTATATATTCGGAGTAGGCAATATGGGGACTAATCGAGACTTTTTCTCTGCCATCCACCATCTCATCCTAACAAAGGCTAATTATTATGGGAGTCAAACATTTTCCATCTTTCCTTCCCTATCTGCCTCCAAAAGAGAAATGGAAGGGGAGGAAAGAGCAGGGAGGGGACTTGGGGAGAACCTCCTCCCTCCTGGCCTCCCTCCTGGCCTGCTCACCCCACTCTGACCCACCATTTGGCCCCCAAGTTAGAAAGTTTTCCCATGCCTGCTTTAGAGTGAGGGAACATGGACATAAACTAGTGACCTGTTCTTTCTAACTATTGTTAAGGGAGAGATCTAGTGTAGGCAGAAATGACTGGACTATACGCTTCTTGCATACAAAAAATCTAATCTAGTTATCCAAAATTTTATTGATTTTTGCAATAGAATGTATTGTCAATAACTTATTATACTGAAGAAGTTGGAAAGCAGACATCCTTGCCAATCTACTGCGAATTATTCCAAGATGGATTTGTAGATCTAAAGCTGTCCTCTTGCAACTTCTAAACTAGTTAATCTTGAATAACAGATAAAGCTGTGTTGTAGGAAACATGAGAATACTGGAATGAGATAATCCAAGTATTTTTTCCCTAGACATTTAATGCAGAACCAGAAAGCAGTGTGTGTGTGTGTGTGTGTGTGTGTGTGTGTGTATGTGTGTGTGTGTGTGAGAGAGAGAGAGAGAGAGAGAGAGCTTCATCACATGAGGCAAGAAAAGGGCCCTAGGACACTTCTGCCCCAGCTCACCCATCTGGCCCCATGCCACCCATCAAGACGATATAGGGTGACCTCCATTGAGGTTCTGTGGTTGAATTGAGGCAGAAACATGGAAGGATGCTGCTGCCGCCAACACAGAAACCTCACCGTGTTCTGTAAGGAACGATGGGGGTTCCGCTGGCATCAGTCATACAGCGACACTTCCCCACTGCTGCTCTGCTGCCGCCCTGATTCGCCATGGAGGCTGGCGAATCACTATACTGGACCTCATCCGTGTGATGAGAGAGCAATGGGAATCATATATTCACTGCACATGATCAGTAGTAGCAAAACTTTATGTGAATTAAGTGTGAACAGCTGCATTAAAATAGCAGTGGTCAGCTAGACAGAGTTGCAGGGAGAGGATTTGTGCTGAATCTGGCCTTACTGAACACAGTTATAGAAAGTACATAACTAGACACTGAGTCACGGTGTATCCATCTGTTGTACATTATATCTTTTTTAGTGTTTTTTTAAATTTAGAATTATTGTAGAACATTGGAATGTGAGACACAAATGGTCTGCACTGAAAGCAATACTCTTACGTTGAAAGAAATATGGAGATATAATAAGGAGTCATTGTAACAGTAAAACCTGAAATGTGCACCCTTAATCTGCAATTTGTATGATACTGATGCAAAATAACAGATCTTTGCAGGCTACTGTCATCTCCCCCCCCCCCCAACATACACACACACCTGTCTCTAATAGCTTGCTGCTTTTCTATAGAGAAGATATTTGCAAGAATGGCCTGATCTTTGTTTTTCTAATATCCAGTTGCTAAGCTTTTAAAATACCCCTCAATGATACTATACTAATATAAGATTGTGGAATAGGTTTCTTCAAAATATGTTGCCTTTTGAGCCTTGAGTATAGGTTTTGTGGTTTTGGTATTATTGCATCAGATTGTCAGCGAAAGGTATCCAGTCCAAAGTAGACCTTTAGCATGGGCGCTTAGGAGATGTTAGCTCTTTGTCCCAAACCAGATTCCCACACAGAATCAAGAACACAAGCCTGCAGTTTGCATTACCCAGAAATATACACTTGTTTAAGCTTACCCTCTGCTAGCATGCTGATTCAGATTAAGGTCCTGAAAGAAAAGAAAATTGTGTGTTTGGTTCCAAAGTATAAAGCTCTATTCATAAGTATACATGTAGTGTCAATATGATTTTTCCTTTCCCTGTAACTGTTGTAATTATAATTTTCAATATATACTACAGTTATACAATGAATGTTACTTTTATATTTAAAAAATATCACCCATCATGTCAAAATAGCATAGCACTGATCTTGCCTGCAAATGAAGTAGGAAAAGGAAAGAGAGAAAGCATACGAATATATATGTAGCGAGCCATTGGATTGTTCAGTGCCTACTTTGGATAAAGTGAATACATTATTATTATTATTATTATTATTATTATTGTTGTTGTTGTTGTTTATATCCTGCCGTTTCTCTCCAGAAGGAGACTCAAAATGTGGTGTGGTGCTCCAATTCTTTTCAATGTGCTGTAATTTCTGTTTTCAGAAGTATCTTATAACTTCCCCCAGTCACTTGGTCAGATTTGTTTTTCATATAGAATCATATAATCATAGAGTTGGAAGAGACGTCATGGACCATCCAGTCCAACCCCATGCCAAGAAGCAGGAAATTTGCATTCAAAGCACCCCCCAACAGATGGCCATTCAGCCTTTGTTTAAAAGCATCCAAAGAATGAGCCTCCACCACACTCCAGGGCAGAGAGTTCCACTGCTGAACAGCTCTGACAGTCAGGAAGATCTTCCTAATGTTCAGATGGAATCTCGTTCTTTAGACTAGGAAAGCGGCAACAAAAAAACCCCACAAACCTCCTTTTTTTTTTAACAGAACCACCAACGTGCTCCCCGCAGCACTTCACATGTTTCACAGGAGAGATTGACTGCATTCCTGTAGCTTGGCGCTGTGATGGGTACACTGAATGTGAAGATGCCAGTGATGAAAGAAACTGCCCTGTATGCTCAGAGTCCCAGTTCCAGTGCGACAGTGGGCAGTGCATTGACAGTGCCCTTCAGTGCAATGGAGAACCAAATTGCCAAGATAGCTCAGATGAAAAGAAATGTGAAGGTATCAATGTTTCCAATACAAAATAACTGCTTTTTAGTAAAAAAAAGAAAGTGGGGGGGGGGAGTCAAGGAGGGGGGAGGTAAAAAAATTTGAAATACTTCCTGACAACAAAAACCTTGTTGAATTATGTTTGTTCCAGTATACTGTGACTAGTTCCATATTTTGTTTGCACAATAATAACAACAAAAATAAAACCTTGAACCAAGAAAAGTCAATTTCTGTGGTAAATAAAACTAGCTTCTGCTGTTTCTAGAAACTGTACATTTTAGAGAGTTTACGTAGTTTCTCTTTTGTTTTGTTTTTATTTTGTATATTAATTTCATTTGTGGTGCTTTGCACTTCATATATTGGTAACTGAGAGTAGAAAGGTACAGGATGTTTAAAAAATTATGAAGCTAATTTGAAAGCAGTATATTCCATGATGGCAACAATTACACAAAAAGTAATCAAGTCACCACATTTTTCTAACTATTTTGAGCCAGAAAAAAATCTAAAAATATAATCTTACAAATGGAGATTAGGCCTTACATGACAAGGTTGCCGTCTTGTGAATTTCTGACACTAGGGGCTGTTTGTGCACAGGGACTGTCATCTAGCAGTAATCATTTAAAAATATATTATTTTTATTCATTTTCAGTATATTGTTCTATTTACAAAAAAAATTGGAATGGAAAAATGATAGGTAACTTGTTTGTGGGTAAAGGTAAATCATCTTGTGTTTTCAATAATGTTGGAAGATTCTTTCCATCAATTGTTCAACTTGAATCCTTTATCAGTTCAATGTACTTAATTCAATTTAAGAAGCCAATTGTTATTATTTTTAGATTTTTCAAGTAGAAAGTTAATGGTTTATTTGGTGCAATGGGTTAAACCCTTGTCTGAACTGCTGACCGAAAGGTCGTTGGTTTGAATCCAGGGAGTGCGGTAAGCGCCTGTCGGCCAGCTCTAGCTTCCCATGCAGAGACATGAGGAGATTCCCACAGGAAGATAAAACATCCAACATCTGGGCATCCCCTGGGCAATGTCCGTACAGGCGGCCAGTTCTCTCACACCAGAAGCAACTTGCAGTTTCTCAAGTCGCTCCTGACATGAAAAAAAATCTTTTTTTTTAATTATTTGCATCGTGATTCTGTTCCGTCTGGACAGCTTTTCTAATTCAGAAAGTTCCATGAGTTTTGTTTTCTGTTCTTCCACTATTGGTGTTGTCTATTGTCTCCAGTATTTTGCAAATAATATCTTGGCTGCTGATACCATGTATTGAAAAAATATCTTGTATTACATTTCCAACAAATATTCTTTTGCTTAAATTGGATTTGGGTTAGTTGTTTTGACATCATATACGAATGATACATTATCTTATAAAAATTCTCATGGAGGCCATAGTTGCGGGTGAAATTTATCCCTCTTTCCCATATGTAGTCCCATGTACTAATGTCAATATTATGCCCAATGTTCTACGCTCATTTCATCATATGGTCTTTTTAGTAGTAATCATTTGAAACTCTGTGCCCCAACCACTCTCAAGTGGTAAAAGGATTTTATTCATGGGCGGTTTGTGGTTACATAGATATAGTGATTTCAAATCAGATCCATCTTTTTGAAACATTGAATTACACAGGAAATAGAGTGCTGTTTTGTTTATTTCTAGAATTGAAATATTGGTTATCTTTTTTTTTTCTAGTGCTTTGCTTAACAGATCAGTTCCGATGTTCCAGTGGTCAGTGCATTGGGAAGAACAAGAAATGTGACCAGAATTTGGATTGTAGTGACAACTCTGATGAACAAGGATGTTGTAAGTGTGACCATTTACATTTAGATATTCCAGTGCAAAAATGATAAATTATCTTGATTTATGAGAGAAGATGAAAACAAGCATTTTACCCTTATTTACTTGAGTCTGATGCACCATCAAGTCTAATACACAGTTCAGTTTTGCACGTCCTTACTCTTGATGCACGTCCTTACTCTTGCTCTCTACCATCACTTCAGCTCAGTGGGTTGACTCAAGAGTAAACTGGCCATCTGTTTTGGGGAAGGGACATTCCTTGCCCAATGTCAGGAAATTGAAAAAGCAATTGGTTTCTCTTTGTTGTTGTTTATTCATTCAGTTGCTTCCAACTCATCATGACCTCATGGACCAGCCCATGCCAGAGCTCCCTGTCGGCTGTAGCCACCCTCAGTTTCTTCAAAGTCAAGCCAGTCACCTCAAGGTGGTTTCTCTAGGCCACCTCAAAACATAATGAAGACTGGAGCCCAACCAAGGAACACACACACAAAGACTCTTTCTGTGTGTATTTCTCTTTCTCTCTTACACACAGTGACAAAATGAGCCACCCAATCTCTCAACCAATCTCCCAAATCCAGGAACTAAACTGCTCTAGGAACAATCTGCTCAGGAGAGAGAGAAAGATCCCCAATCCAGGCCCTTACTCCACCCCCTCCCTTGGAATTTATTTATTGTATCAGGAGCGAACCAAACAGTTGCATTTTGTTATTTTTTTTAAAAAAAACACACACACAAAATTTGAAAACTTGGCATTTTATTAAATGTCCTTTGACCAGTAGCCAACCATTTGGAGTGCCTCTGGTGTTGCTATTAGAAGGTCCTCTGTTGTGCATGTGGCAAGGCTCAGACTGCATTGTAATAGGTGGTCTGTGGTTTGCTCTTCTCCACACTCTCACTTCGTGGACTCCACCTTGTAGCCCCATTTCTTAAGGTTGGCTCTGCATCTCGTGGTGCCAGAGCGCAGTCTGTTCAGTGCCTTCCAAGTCGCCCAGTTATCTGTGTGCCCAGGAGGTCTCTCATTTGGTATCAGCCATTGATTGACGTTCTGGGTTTGAGCCTGCCACTTTTGGACTCTCACTTGTTGAGGCGTTCCAGCAAGTGTCTCTGTAGATCTTAGAAATCTATTTCTTTTCCTTGGAACTGAACGTCCCCTGATCTTGAGAAACTCATTTCCAAGGAAAAGTGTGAAAGATCTTACATTCAGCCTAACAACCTGACCCTCTGAAAAGGAAATCAACGGACACCGCAAAAAAAAGAAAGAAAGAAAGAAAGAAAGAAAGAAAGAAAGATGAACAAGACAAAGAGAACAGAGCAGTCCAGGACTTTTAAAGGGAAAGGGGTTGTGAGGAGGGCAAGAGAGAGGTTGGAAGAAGGGGAAGACCCCTCCCAGCTCTGTTAAAAAACATAAAAAATCTTCATTTAAGAAAAAAAATAAATTAAAAAGATCATCAAAGAAGAAACTTGGGGCAAGGGGAGAAATAAGAAAGATAAGGAGAGGGAGGGAGGAGGAACCCACCCAATATTCCCAACATCAACCTTGTTCTTTCTAACTGGACACCAATGAAGCCGAAGAGTCTTAAAATCAGTGAGAGCATTATCCCGCCACCTTTTAAAAATGACTCTTCACAATGTTATTTCTACTTGAACTTAGTATAAAGAGGGAAACACCAACCAGAATGCAATGAGGTGGTGCGTGATATGATTTCTCAGGCTATTTTACTATGTGTTAATGTGTAATTACGTCTTACAATTACAACTGGCCTTTAGAAAAAGCTGCATTTTCCCTTTTCAAGCATTAATGTTAACCCTCTTTCATCTTTTCTACTCTCGTATTGGCCATAGTCTCTGTGCTGGTCATGGACTGTAATAACGTCTTGATTGATTGACACTAGCCATATTTTCCCCATTCAAGCATTAATGTTAACCTTCTTTCCTTTTTTTTCTAGTCCAACACAGGCCATATATATTTTGTCACATCCTTTATTGCCCATTAATAGTGTGTGTAGCAGCGTAAGAGGCAGAAGCTATCAGAGTAAAGAGTGCTTGTTGCTATTTTTTAAAAAAAACAACATACTTGATAACACTTGGGTTTTTTTCTGCCTTACTTTCAGACACAACTGAAGAACCGGCTCCACAAGCCAGCAGTACAATAGGCTCTGTTGTTGGTGTAATTCTCACTCTTTTTATTGTCACTGCGATGTACTTTGTCTGTCAGCGAGTATTGTGCCCAAGGATGAAAGGAGAAGGCGAAACAATGACTAATGACTATGTGGTGCATGGGCCAGCTTCTGTACCTCTAGGCTACGTGCCTCATCCAAGCTCTCTCTCGGGATCTCTTCCTGGTTGGTCATCATACTTAGATGCATTTCTGAATGCTGTTGCACTGAAATTCTTGTCTCTTAGTAAGGTTTTGGGATGTGTGGCAGAAAAGCAAATGTTGATAATGGCTTCCCAGTTTGATGAGTGTTAATTCACAGAAGTTGAAACTAGATTACTTTAATATTTTTATTGTCAGTGTGTTTTAACAGGATTTTAGCATTTTATGATGCCTTTACTTATTATTTTGTTTGTTAAGTTAAATTAGGCTGTGTTATATTGTTGAATGTGTTTATTTTGATGTAATTGTATTGTTTTCTTTCCGGCAGTTGAATGTTTGCCTTATATCTTAGAAACCCCCCGACTCCCTTCAGGGAGAAAGGGCGGAATACAAATAAAGATTATTATTATTATTATTAAAAAATAAGGAAAATTATAATTTGGAATTAAATTATTTATTTGTTTATTTATATGCCGCCCTTCTCACCCCGAAGGGGACTCAGAGCAGCTTACAAGATATGTATACATACAATATATTATATTATTAGCATAGTACAATATCAGTATTATATATTACTATATTGTACTATACCATTATATTGTAATATTATTAGTAATATTATGTGTAATATAAAATATATAATTATAATATTATTATTAGTATTATATTGTATTACATTGTAATATTATTATATATAATATAATATATTGTATTATTCTGTGCTTTCGATTGACGACTCCTATGACAAATGGCCTGTATCATGACTTGAATTGTCATTCAATCTGATGTCCTGTAGTTTATTAACTGATCCTGTTAATTTGCTGTGTTTCCATGATTTTTCTTATGCCGTTATACATTGTCATCTACCTTACTAAACCACTTTATCCTTTAACTAGTTCACGTAGTGGTTCCTCCCCCTCCAAAATTAGTCTGCTGTTACTGTTGTTGCTAGCTATTTTTGTTATGTTATTTTATGCTGTTTTTACGCTGTTTTAATTGTTATTGCTTTATTTTAATTGTATTCTGCCTGGATTTGGGCCCCATGTAAGCCGCCCTGAGTCCCTTCGGGGAGATGGAGGCGGGGTAGAAAAATAAAGTTGTTTTTGTTGTTATTTTTCTTCTTCTACATTATAATATTATAAATATTATATTATATTATATTATATTATATTATATTATTAGCATAGCAAAGGAGACAAGATAGAACTGTCCCCTGGCCCCCTCTCTCTTCACTCTGGCCCAGAGCAGCAGTTGGTATTGGGGGGGAGGGGTCCCCAACTGATGACTTTATGATTTCTTGTCATAAATCTCAGAGTTCTCAGATACACAGTAAGGTAGACTATACATCACATTTATCAAAGTTCTGTAGATGACTGATGGGAGAGGGCTGAAAGATGATCAAGATACACACAGAGACATTAACATGAAGTCTGTATGAGGATAGGTGGAGTACCATATGCAGAAAGTTAAGGCTTACCTAATCAATTTTCAAAATAGAGCATGGCTTCCCCACATCGAAATCTAATCATAGAATTAATTTCTTCATGTGAGATGGTGCTGAGAAAACACAGTTATGAATCTTTCTTTTTTTCTCGTTTCCTTTCTAGGAATGCCCCGTGGCAAATCTGTGATCAGTTCACTCAGTATTATGGGTGGAAGCAGTGGACCTCCCTATGACAGAGCTCATGTTACTGGAGCATCATCCAGTAGCTCTTCAAGCACTAAGGGGACTTACTTCCCTCCAGTAAGTCATCATATTCTCCAATGTTCATTGCACAGATGAACTACTGTATGAAAACTGAATTGTGAAATCTTAACTTAAGTGGTTTTTGTAGCAAAATGTTCAAGGAGTATTGTATTTATACACTGAATAATAAGTACACTAATTATGATATTTAAATTGTGGTAATGTGTTTAGAAACAGATGGCCAAAGAGAGAATTTGAATTTTCAAGTGAACAGAGTGCCTTTGTTAAGGCAACCCATGAATGTAATGGGGAAGGAACAGAGTCTATTGATTTGTGCATCAATCTAACTATTTTTCCAAAGTGATGCACAAATTTGCATTATTTTATCCTCAAACTTTGTTTTTTCCATACTTCCAATTGAAACTGTACATTTTACAACCATATTGATACATTGTGGTGAGAACCACAACAAAGGTAGATAATAAATTGTCTTTAGGCTGTGCGTATAGAGTGCATATGAGTCCTAAATTAACTTGTAAGTTCAGAGTTTGAGCCCATATACGCATTTCTGTGTATGAACCCACACTACCCCTTCGATCATCTGGAGAGGCCCTGTTCACGCTCCCACCTCCATCGCAGGCGCAATTGGTGGGGACGAGGGAGAGGGCCTTCTCAGTGGTGGCCCCTCGACTCTGGAACTCACTCCCCAAGGACATCAGGCATGCCCCAACCTTGGCAGTCTTTAGTAGGAGCCTGAAAATGTGGTTGTTCCAGTGTGCCTTCCCAGAATAAGGAAACTATAAATGCAGTTTACTATGGATCTAGGAATGTCTGCACGCCCCATCCCTCTCTGAAAACTCCATCCTAGTTCATATTTCATCTGTTCATGCTCAGCATTATCTTTAAATTTTAATTATTACATTTGGCCCAGCCATAGGTTTTAAATGTCATTGTGTTACTGTTAATGTTTATTGCTTATTTTTGTTGTGAGTTTTATTTTATTGTTTTGTATTATTTGTTGTTATTGCTTTTATTATTGATGTATTGTGGGCTCGGCCTCATGTAAGCCGCACCGAGTCCCTTGGGAGATGGTAGCGGGGTATAATTAAAGTATTATTATTATTATTATTATTATTATTATTATTATTTACGTATATGCAAATGCAGGCATTCAAAATCCAAATAGATTAAAAATTCAAGACATTCCAGGCCCCAAGCATTTTGGACAAGGGATGCTCAACCTGTATTTTGGGAGTAATCATTTGTAGTAATCACAACACATTGCTATGCTCGATAAAAATTGCCTTATTGTTATGAATATTTATTTGACACTTTTTTGACTTCTGTTCAAACTAATTCTTCCCATCATTCCTTGTGGTTTCTTTCAAAGATATTGAATCCTCCTCCATCACCAGCTACTGAGCGTTCACATTATACTATGGAATTTGGTTATTCTTCAAACAGCCCATCAACTCATCGATCTTACAGGTAATACTACTAGTACACGTGGAGCTGTTGCACACCCTTCCAAATAAGTCCCTCAAACTTGCACACCCTTCCAAGCCCACTAAACAATTACTTACCTCTCTGTTCATATATAGGAAGAACTTCATAAAACTCATTCTGTCTTGGCACTTGCTCATCAGGAAAGATTGTATGCAAGCTTCCTTCTATGCCTATTGCTATCTCATTAGAGAATCAAAGCCAGATTTAATTCTCAATTCTATAAACTTGTGACATTCCTTTAGGGTGCTCAGTGCATTTTTTAGATATATCTCTGTGCTTAGCAAACTTCCTAAGCCGAATACACTTTTTCTAGTCCTATCTCACCCAGGGTTTTAACATTTTATTGCATTCATTTTGCCCACCCTTTATATTTGATTTGTATTATGTTACTTTGCACTGTTTATTTTGTTATTTTATGTATTTTGTTGTGATGTATTTTTTCTGTTGTTTTGTGTCAAACTTTGCTGTATTATTTTTGGGCTTGGCCTCATGTTAGCCGCTCCGAGTCCCTTTTGGGGAGATGGTGGCGGGGTATAAATAAAGCTGCTGCTGCTGCTGCTGCTGCTTCTTCTTCTTCTTCTTCTTATTATTATTATTATTATTATTATTATTAAAATGTTTGACAAAGCAAGTGAATGAACAGGCTGCTTAAATGTGCTTGTTTAGGACATGTAACTCATGCAAGATTGATTTACTTTAGGGATAGGGAAAATGACAGAAATCCATTCTGGGTTGTTGTAGGTTTTTTCGGGCTATATGGCCATATTCTCTCCTGACGTTTTGCCTGCATCTATGGCAAGCATCCTCAGAGGTAGTGAGTTCTGTTGGAACTAGGAAAATGGGTTTATATATCTGTGGAATGACCAAGGTGGGACAAAGGACTCTTGTCTATTGGAGCTAGGTGTGAATGTTTCAACTGACCACCTTGATTAGCATTTGATGGCCTGGCAGTGCCTGGGGCAATCTTTTGTTGAGAGGTGATTAGATGTCCTTGTTTGTTTCCTCTCTGTTGTTTTGCTGTTGTAATTTTAGAGTTTTTTAAATACTGGTAGCTAGATTTTGTTCATTTTCATGGTTTCCTCCTTTTTGTTGAAATTGACCACATGCTTGTGGATTTCAATGGCAGAAATCCATTCTGTTTTCGTTTCGAATTTTGCTTTCTCTTCCCCTCCTCCCCTCCGGGGTTGTGTTTTTGTGATGTTATTGTGGATCCCGAATTATGAAGCTGAATGTCCCCCTTTCGAATCTTCCCAAAAACAGAACAGGGGGCACCCAAAATTCAAAATGAAAACAGAATGGATTTCTGCCATTTCTCACACCCCTACTAAAATTCCAATTAAAGGAACCTCTCGTCGGTTTTTGTGCATTCAGAATAGGATTGCAATCTGTCTTTATATTTTATTCCAATCACCAAACACTCTCCAAAGAAAAATAAGTACAAAACATGGTTGATGTTTGACACTGGCAGGTTGACACATCACGTGAAGAAAATCTGAGGTTCATTTATGATGCCAATGCCTTTAATTTCCTCTCGCCCTTTTTTGGCCCAGTTACAGGCCATACAGCTACCGGCATTTTGCTCCTCCCACTACGCCCTGCAGCACAGACGTTTGTGACAGTGACTATGCTCCCAGCCGGAGAGTGATGACAACAACTGTGGGCAAGGGTTACACAAGTGATTTGAACTATGATTCTGAGCCTGTGCCTCCTCCGCCAACGCCGCGCAGCCAGTATTTATCAGCAGAGGAGAACTACGAGAGTTGCCCGCCATCTCCATACACGGAACGGAGCTACTCACATCACCTGTACCCACCACCCCCTTCTCCCTGTACAGATTCCTCATGAGAAATTCCCTCCCTCCTTTGACTGCCTCCAATTCACCAGTGTAAATAATGATTTCCCTTAGCAAGAGGGGGGAGGACATGAGGTAGGGCATAGTGTGTACAGTTAAAATGTATTACATGGGGTGGGAAAGTGGGCATGTATAGAAGGCAGTGATAAAAGTTATTTATATATTTTCCTAAAAACAGAGTTTGCTGCTTTGTGCCATAAGAAATTTTTAAAAATTTGTATACAAAGGGGTTTTTTTATTTTTTCAAATGGAACACAAGAAGATGCCTTAAATCAGTCAAGTGACTGACCACATAAGGAAACGTTGCTGTTCAATGAGCCAAATACCAAAAAAGGGAGAGAGAGAGTGGGCTTTTTAATAAGGAAAGGGGTAAAAGGAACCCGTCATTTAGCAGCATATATAACTAGGTGCAAAGAGCTGAATTACCTTGCATTTTTAATTCTGGTCGGCCAGAAGTTCAAATCAAACTTGAAGAAAATTGCAGGGCAGAAAACTAACAATACACAAAGGGCTTTGCTTTCTACAAGAATCCAACAATCACAGCAGTGACAATACTTATGCAAAGTTCTGACCATAACAGCGCCTTGCTGCATATGGAAGACTGACAGCGTTTTGGTTTTGACATAAACTTTTTATATGGATTTCAGACCATTTTATCAGATACATGTGAGAAAGTAGACTAAAACCCATAATGACGGATCTGCCTTGTTTTTTTACTCATGTTCTATATTGAAATGGTCATATGACTGATCAAATAAATAAATATTATTATTATAGACTAAAACCCAAAAGAAATTTATGTCAAGTACAACTTGTTAGTCTTTCACATGCTACAGGGACTCTTGGTTGTTTTTGCTCTCACATACCAATAAACTCCCCCACTTTCAACGTTTTGAAAATGACACCCTTTGTTTATTTGAAATCAGTCATTTTATTGGTTTGTTTCCCATTGTGGAAGCATTAGCCTTTTTCTTGGCTGTGCCTTTGTGTTTTTTTTTTAATGCAGCCCTTCACTGAACATTTCCCTGTGTTGAGATAAGAAATAGGCCTAAACTGTGTGTGTACACACTGCCTCAGTTGCCTCCCTGTTCTGTTTTATAGGGTAAGGGAGATCCTGCATTCAGATACATGATGTCTTGGTTACTCTCTGTTTGCAGCATGAGACAAAAAGAGTGCACACACATGGGGTTTGGTCCCTGTCTTACCGCGGCTACAACCCTGGGGGCCGAAACTATGAATCGAGACACCTTTCTATATACACATGAATATGTGTAATACAAAATTATGTTTTTACTCCCCTTCCATTACAATGGGATTATGTTGTCCTACCAGCTCATTGCTGTTTCCAGGATAATGACAAGGGTAATTGTACCTGAGTAAGATTCCTGCCTGCTCTTTGAAATATTTCAATGCTCCCCAAAGTTTTCATATTTTTATATCACATAATAATAAATAATAATAATAATGATAATTTAATGTTGAAGTAATAGTTTAATGTAAATTAAATCCTATATTCTTGCAGTACTTTCAGTGTATAGTAAATGTCACAGTATAAATTTATATATTTAAAACTACTCTTTTTTTCTTTAAAAGGAAGCTTTTACAATTATTTTCCTTCACAATAGACTCTGAAGCCCTCGATTGTTGGTAATACTTCTTATTCCTGTTGGTGCAGCTATGATGTTTAATCAGACGATCCTTGCAGAGTGACCTCAAGGTGCTGTTTGTTCTTTTCTGTCGAAACCTCCGTTCTGAAGCCCAAATCACTGTGAATGTCTGTTACTCGTTATTCTTTGCCAAAGTATTTTGTTAGCATTCTGTATTTTGTTTCATTTTGTCTTTGTTCCTTCACTGATGTGGGGGCAGCCTTTAATTTTATAATAGCTTTACATAGTACCAGAAAGGCAGTACACGAACCTGCTCTCAATTTTCATTTCCTGGAGTTTGCAGCGTTTTCTGTTGCTGCTATTGCTGCATACTGTTTAGGTAATGAGTATAAGTGTGAAATTTAGGAATTCAAAGTTTCATTCTTGAAAAGGTTCTTGCGGGGAGTCTTCTTCCTAAAGTGCTGGAGCGCAAATCCGTGGATGATTGGAAGGTAGGGGTTATCCCAGAGTATTTTGCTTAAGTTGCATGAGGAGGTATCCACTACCTGGGTTGTTGTAGGTTTTTCCAGGCTATATGACCATGTCCTAGAGGCATTTTCTCCTGACGTTTCGCCTGCATCTAGATGAGGGCGAAACGCCCGGAGAAAATGCCTTTAGAACATGGCCAAATAGCCCGGAAAAACCTACAACAACCCAGTGATTCCGGCCATGAAAGCCTTCGACAATACATTATCCAGTACCTTCTTGTGAAACGGTTTTGCCCAGTTGCACAGCAGTAGATAAATAGTGCTAAGCATGTCTCTGCAGCACTGGCCCAAGTGCCCACAGATGGACCAAAAGAGGTCCCAACTGGGCCACCTTTCCGCTCCTAGGACCTATAGATGAATGCACTGGCAGAGTGCTGTGCTTCACCCACTTGCAAATAAGATCTTGGCCAGGATCATTTCTGCGATTTTTCACAGATATAAGAAATGACATTTTCTAAGAGCTGCATTGTTCTAATAGATATGCTGTGATTGCTCCAACAAACCTGCACAGGCAAAGCGTGAAAACTTGAAGCCTATGCTTTTAGTGGTTTGCCTCAATACTGGTTCTCTGATGGTGTGAATTCCCCTTTAATACAGGGTGAGGCAGCGTAACTTCCTTTTTTCAAAACTTAACAAAACCCATTATATGAATCAGAATTTTTTTTCAAAAATTTATAAAGTAGGCACATACCTAAAGTTTTGTTTTACATAGTTCTGAAGATCAAATTAGGTAGGTGACGTCCCCCATTCTCCATACATTGAGTAAA
This sequence comes from Anolis sagrei, assembly GCF_037176765.1. NCBI lineage: Eukaryota > Metazoa > Chordata > Lepidosauria > Squamata > Anolidae > Anolis > Anolis sagrei. Next base: position 101,706,676 of record NC_090025.1, on the reverse strand, counting down.
CCGATTTCTGGCGTTTGTCATGACTCTTGCCAGCATAGCAGGCGTTATGTTGGCAATTTCTTCCTAGATGTTGGTCTTCAAATCTTGTAGGGTCCTTGAACGGTTCACATAAACACGGGATTTCAAAAAACCACATAGAAAAAAATCACAAGGGGCCAAATATGGAGAGCGGGCTGGCCACTCCAAATCCGCTCGAAAAGTAGGCCTCAACGGCAAAAGCACACTCCTCACTGTTCCAACACGTGATGGCGACTGAACTGTGTCAGGACAAAACTTTATACTCCCGCCTCTCGAACGAGACCACTAGCGCTCCGCTACGTCTTCCACTGACTGAATGGCGCACATTTAAAAAAAAGGGAGTTATGCTGCCTCACCCTGTACTTTGTCTGCTATAGGATATATTAATGCAACTGAAAGTCACGGTAACCACATTAATATACGAAGCACTTTTTACTTTTCTTTTTGTCAGTCTCAGTTTAAGATGTTTGAGACTTGCAGTCATTGCCAGCTTCTGAGTATTTTGTTTCCTGGGCATTTTTGCAAACTTGAGAACTATTTAATTTCAGCTTCCAAAAGCTGAGTTTACTCTATGAACAATCATTTGGATCTAATGAAAATAAACTGTGTGTCCGAAAGTGCCCTTTACACAAACTTGTCTTTGTTTCCTAGTTTTAAGCACATCGAATTGGAAATTCATTTGGTTTATTGAACTTGACTTCCAAAGGCATGTGCATCAAGATTGCAACCCTGCATTTAGAATTATGAGCCCCCGGTGGCGCAGTGGGTTCAACCCCTGTGCCGGCAGGACTGAAGACCGACAGGTCGCAGGTTTGAATCCGGGGAGAGGCGGATGAGCTCCCTCTATCAGCTCCAGCTCCTCATGTGGGGACATGAGAGAAGCCTCCCACAAGAATGATAAAAATCATCTGGGCGTCCCCTGGGCAACGTCCTTGCAGATGGCCAATTCTCTCATACCAGAAGCGACTTGCAGTTTCTCAAGTCGCTCCTGACACAATTAAAAATAATAATTTAGAATTATTTTCAGCTTCACTTTACACAAATTCTGCAAAAATGTTGGATAACAGACGTTCCATTTCAAATTCTTGAAGCTCTATAGTTGTTTGGCTCTTCTGTACAGGAAGGGCATGCATGGATGAGGTCGTCTGAAAAATTTATATCATGTTACAAACAAAAGAAATTTCCCTGCAGTGATCACTATGTCGAAGCTGGAGTGATATGAAAAAAACTCAATGTTTGCATCATTAAGTGTACACCATTCTGACAAGGAGTTAGTATGTATTCTTGTGGATTCAGAGTATTGCTTTGTCTCAGTCTAACTGCTTGTACTGTATTAGCAACAATCTTCTTGCAAAGTGTGTATCTGTGCCTATTTCTGTTATAAGGTGGTTGAGCTTATGCTGTAGTATTTTCTTCCTGTGGCAGAAACCGGATTCCCTGTCTCCTGTGCAGTTAGAATGGTTAAGAATCTTATGTGATCTTCCAGATGTTGTAGAACTGGAAATGATGGGAGTTGCAGTTCCTGTACCTAGAAAGCGTGTGTGATATATACTCAATTTAAAAGACTTAGTTGGAGGCATACAAAACTAAAGAGTGATTTAGTTATGTATGATAGGCAGTTGTCAGATTTCAGTGAAATATAAAAAGCAACCCCAGAAAGCAAGCTGCTATCTTTGCCTTCTCCCAAATGCTGCTTTGACTCAACAGTAATAACCTTGGAACAAGAAATCAATTGCCTATTAGTTCCATAACTGCATGTTGAAACAAATGAATCCTAGAATTCAATTGTTGTTGGAGACAAATAGCTTCCTTTTAAATGAAAATAAAATGTTTACTCACAGGCACTAGGCTATGTAAGTTTGGCATTTCCTCTATTTTTCTTCAGTGCCATTTCTGCCTTTTCCTGTAGTTAATCCCTTGTATATCACTAGTACTCCATGCAAACCTTTTGTTTAGAAGGAAATGTACTCAAGTCGTAAAGGGAGTGAAACTACAACAGCCTCCTTTTTGGACCAAAAAGGAAAAAAAAAAAGACACATACTGAATAAAACTAAAGAAAAGCTTTTCCTTTCTTTTGGGAGGACAGTTATTTTGGGGCTTTTCTGAATTTTGGGGGGGGGGGGGGGGAGAAGATAACAGAAATGTGTCTCCTCACAGAGGCTTGGACAAGTGGTAGGAATCTTCCAGTTGATCATTGAGTTAAATCTGTCGCTGACTTTAGCTGACCAGGGGAAAATGAATCATTTCATTTATAAAGAGGATACTATCTGTCATAAGCTGAACATACCTTGTGTGCAAGTGAAGGATGTGGTCCTGCTTTTGAACTTCTAAATGTGTTAAAGGTTTTTTGTTTTTTTATTAATCTGTTGCCGTCTTTTAAAAAACCAGCTAGCATGTTTATAGATTTCGACACAGTGGTGCTTTGCAAGGATGTATTATAATGACCAACATTTGGTCAGCCCTCTTCATTCATTCACTAACACTTTTTTATATTGTAAAATAAAAACACTTTATTTGAAAACTGTATATATCCCATGTACAAAAATCCCCACTCCTTTTCCAATTATTATACATGGAGTTGTAACAAATAAAATGTTGATTTTTTTATAAGCTTCAGTCGGTAATCTATTTTCTTTATGGTAATAAATGTTTGGTGCAACCTTTTCTTGGTCTAAGTAAATAACATGACTACTGCCAACACTTTAGATGAGGTATGGATGAACTACAGCCCACAGACCGGACAGCCAGCGGGGCACACTGCCAGGGCCGGAAAAGCACTGGGGGTGCCATCCTGCAGCGGGTGATCCTCCTCCTCTCATTTTTCTAGCCCTTCACCCCCATTCCTACCCTCCCCAGTACAGAAAGGCATAAAGATCACAACTCCGCCAATTTTCTTCCTCTCGCATTCTGTGGGTGCGACAGGGCTGTGGTGGAGAGCGGCCTCTAGTCACCCCATTGGACCATACCTCCGCTCCAGTTGGACCGCAAGGCAGCAACGGTAGCAGCAGTGCAGGCAGTAGCGATCCTGCGGCACAGAGAAAGTGAGTGCCTCTAAAGTAAAATGGTAGCCAGAGCAAAGGCTGCGCACAAAGAACCCATCTTCCACCAGAGCCAGCCAAACCCCACCACGGGTCCCTTCCCACCCTCTGCACATGATGAAAGGAGCTCCTTTCATCATGCACTCAGTCTGACCCTTTTAGATCAAAAATCTCTTCTAGCAAACAAGTCAAAAGTCACATGCAGCGGTTGTACACACGTACTAGTTATTATCTCCAACCAGCAGCCAGTCAGTGATCCAACAGAAGTTACACCAATGGAGTTCCAAGTGTTCAAAGATGCTACCCAACAAGAACGAAAGAAAGGTCCCCCAAATTGGCTTTTAAACAACTTATTGATCTGATTGATCCCATGAAACTCATTTACCTTGTACTCTCTACTTACTGAAGGAGGCCAAAAGTCAGAACTAGGAGTTGTAAAAATGCAGTCACTGCTACATCCACTCACTAGCAATTCACTGACTCTGAGGAAGCTGGGTCACTCAAACTGATCTGGAAAACCACTCTTGTTGGCAAGAAAGAAATGTCCTCATCAGGGCTTTTTTAAAAAGCCCTCTCACCTCACCCTAACATGTACCTTCTCTCCTAACAAAATATAGTAAAAGAACAGAAAACGGAATGCTGGAGGACAGGAAAAGAGTTTTAAATATGGGCTCAAAGCCAACCTTAAAAACAGTGGCCCTGGCCCTTGAGCGCTCCAGCTGGAGGTCAGCTGTGACCAGCAGTGCTGTAGAATTTGAAAAGGCATGAATGGAGAGCGAAAGAGAGAAACATGCCAAGAGGAAGGCCCGTCTAGCCAACCCCGACCGGGACCACCTTCCACCTGGAAACCAATGCCCTAACTGCAGAAGATGCAGATCAAGAATAGGGCTTCACAGTCACCTATGGACCCACTACCATTGCACTGCTCTTGGAAGACAATCCTACTTGGACAACAAGGGATCACCTAAGTAAGTCAAATAATATAATAATAATTTTATTCTTATACTCCGCCACCATCTCCCGGAAGGGACCTGGGCCGGCTTACATGAGACCAAATGTCCATAAAACAATAAACAATCCATTAAACAAAAACACAATTAAAATAATCAAATGGAGCATTTGTCCACTTAAAAACAAAGTAAATAAACATAGAAGTATAAAACATTAGCATTAAAACTCCATCCAATCAATACTCAAATCCAGATCCAGGAACCAGGGATAATAAAAATGGGTTACAGCCACACACAGCAGTTACATACATGTGGTTACAAGCTCTGATGACCAGGAAGTCTGTACTCGAGCACAAGTCCTGCTAATGGAACCCAAGTGTTCAGGAAGGCTAATTTGCAAGGGAAAAAGCCCTCCCACACGAACCTTCAGACAACACATTGAAAGGTTTTTGTTTGATCCTATTGATCTTGTTCCCTCTTACTTACTGAATGAGGCCAAAAGTCAGAACTAACAATTGTAACACTGCTACGTGTACTCACCATCATGTCAGCGACTGCAGAACTGCGCTCCCCCCCCACCAAACATTGACTTTCCTCGCTCTCTCCCAGTCCAACCCACCTGACCCCATCTCGCCAGCCATGCAGCCCCCTCCCTAAATAGTTTGCCCATGCCTGAGATAGACCATACGTAGATTCTTTGTCAAGGAGAGACCTTTAAAGGAAGGAACAGGGATGTTACAGGTTTAGTAGATCATGATCCATAGGATGAGGTGCTAGACTTCCCACTGTACGTACAATCAGACATTTATTACAATGATGCAACAACACTTATGAGCAGAACTGGGAAAGTCATGAGGCTGACACTTTCAATGTTGACATGCAAATAGAGAAACAGTGCACCCATTTATATTAAAAATTTTATTGAGATGATGTAATTACAAGCATTTAAAAAGTATTTGTAACTCACTGGCCCTGAGAAGAGGCATTCTTGCTTGCTTTGTTTACATTCATTCAATTCAAATCCCTTAACCCCACACCTTGAAGAAAAAAAGGAAGAGCCGTCATCAAGAAACTATAATTTACTTAAGAAAATAAAAAAGATTTTTTTCCATTAAAAAAACCCACCTTTTCATTTTGTACTTTGCATATGGCAGCAGAAATGGAAAAGAAACACATCCTCTCCCCTTTGAATGGAAGTTTGCTTATCAAACACGCAATTCGTATGAGGAACTTGCAGGAGGGTCATTCCGCAAATATATACGATTTAAGAACAGCCCTCCCAGGAATGCTTTTCTACCGTTGGTGATTGCTGCTGGTTGGGAAGGTAAGCACAATATATCATGTCAAGAGGAGACAGTTGGGAATTTGCCTCACAGTTGTCATTTCCACAAGCAACCATAATGTCTATTTGAAATAGAAAAGAAACTGGATTTGATTTCCGAATATGAAAAACACATCCTCACATGGATCGTTCTTTTTTCCAATTGCTACAATTGCTTCTGATCAGGCTGGTAATCACACCATTCATTAATTCCGTGGCTTTCTCTATACAGTCTAGGCTTCTTGCATTGATTAAAAAACATTGTAGACTTTCAGCTGTATTTAAATGGATAATTTGCATTTTCTGCAACTGAATAGACTAGCCTTTTTTCCCCCTTGGTAGAGTCAGTCAACCTAAAATTATGCAGGAATTTGCAAATTCAGGAAGAATAAATGGAAGTGGAACCTTTTGCACTTATAGTTAATCTGAAAGATGTGAACTTAATAAAGAGTATGATTTCAAGAAATTCCATAAAACATGTTGGCCATGGAACTTGTTCTGCCGCTTTGAGTCTCTCCTTGTGGAGAGAAAAAGTGGGCTATAAATAAACATACGAAAAATAAGAATAATTCCGTTGCCATTTGGGTAGCAGCGACTCTGCTGGAACTACTCTGAAGTGGTCCTGAGTCCTGGGTGCCAAACACTCTTGGTCTATTTAACTAGCCAATATATAAATAACAGACAAGCAAAATCAAGGTCATTGTGGAGGAAAGGAAGACAGGAATGGGGGGATCCACCAGTAGGATGAGTGAGAGGCAAAAAGTGATGACCTCCATGAGAGAATAAGGATCTAATATCTGTGAAAAGCTATCTGCTTTACTAATGATTTATTTTAAACAACAATAAATGTATAATCCCAGAGCAGGACTGCTCCATTTTTCTGTGTGAAACCTATTAAGAAATATGTGACATTTATTGACATCAGATTCCAATAAGTGGCTTGATCTATGTCTACTGCATAACACAGGATATTTCAAAATGATGGACCCAATTTATCTTTGCAACCATGAACTGCCCACAAATTGCCCATGAAAGAACACACACACACACACATATGCTCTTTATATATGTGGGGCATAGAGGTTCAAATGATTACTGCTAGATGCCTCTATCAGCTCACAAACAGCCCCTCATTCAGTCATTTCCAAGATGGCGACCCCCCCCCCCCCCCCAAATCATAAGACTTAATGAGATACTGGTATTCTCCATTCGTGTTAGATCTATTTCCTGTTCAAAATAGTTAAATCTTTCTAACTTAAGAATTTGGTAAACCATTTGCAACTTTTTACATAATTTAAAAAATGCAATGCAACTGTTTGGTCTGCCCCCGACACGAGAAATAAAAACGTCATTGCAACACATTGTCATCGTGAAATATATTCTTTAAAGTCTGGTTCCATCATTTTGAAACACCTAGGATACGCAGGCCCATATGGAATATCAGATTTAGCATCTTGAGATTCTCTCAAAACATTTCTACTCATCAAGAAGATTCAGAACCAAAGCTTGGAAAAAGATTTCGAGCGTGGGATTAAAAATTCAGAAACTGTGCTCCCCATTCAAAAAAACCCAGAAAAATTATGCAAATTAAGACAACAGATTAAAATATACTCAATTTGCATACCAGATTCAAGCAATATACTTTTTACCTTTTCCTGACATGGCTTTAGTCATTTTGATATTTTGGTGTAAGATATAGAAAGCCATGTCAATAAAATATAGATCCTGTTAACACAGATAACCTTATGCCATCATATATGCACAGACACGGGAATACTACAAGGCGTATTATTGATGGGTCTATTTTCGGAATAATTTAACAACCTTCAGAATCAACTGAAGCTGCAACTGTTAAGACTTCCTACAAACAAAAGGTACGTGCCAAGTTTCTCTTGTCCGAAAAGCTGGAAGGCTTCCCTGCAGGTACAAGACGTTCCTTCACATTTGTGAATTAACTGAGTTAACGATTCATGGATTTATTTGCTATTGCCTCTGTTGCCACCTTAATCTCTCTCTCTCTCTCTCTCTCTCTCTCTCTCTATATATATATATGCATTTCTAGGTTGCTCCAGCACAATTCCATGGTCTGGTGGGCCGGTTTCAGGCTGGAGAACCTAGAAATTTCAAGAGGGAACACCTCTACACCTTTTTAGGACACTTCAGCCAGAACTTGACCACAGAATCATGCTAGAAGACTTAGTGGTGCCTAGAGAAATGTTCTCTCAAATTAAAAAGAAAGTTGCAGACTCTTATTTATGGGTTTTCCAGATTTTCAGGGACTTTGCACCAAATGTGAAGGTTCAACTGTACATTTTAATGTAGGACGACAGAAATGCAAATCTTCTGAAATTAAGATCTATGCGCGACATGGGGAAGAACAACCAGAAAACTGCAAGGTTGCACCTGGATAGAATCAAATAAAAATAAAACAAAAAACAAGCAAGTGAACATATCACAACAATGTGAAATGAAATTAAAGACTGTATTTTTTCAATTCTGAGACACACTTTGAATATGTGTGTGTGTATACATACATACACACACACACACATATGTGTGTGTGTGTGTGTGTATACAGGGTGAGGCAGCATAACTTCCTTTTTTAATATGTGCGCCATTCAGTCAGTTGAAGACATAGTGGTCTCGTTCGAGAGGCGGGAGTATAAAGTTTTGTCCTAACACAGTTCAGTCGCTATCATGCGTTAGAACAGTGAGGAGCGTGCTTTTGCCATTGAGGCCTACTTTTCAAGCAGATTTGGAGTGGCCGGCCTGCTCTCCAGATTTGGCCTCTTGTGATTTTTTTTCTGTGGGGTGTTTTGAAATCCCGTGTTTATGTGAACCATCCAAGGACCCTACAAGATTTGAAGACCAACATCCAGGAAGAAATTGCCAACATAACGCCTGCTATGCTGGCAAGAGTCATGGCAAATGCCAGAAATTGGTTTACTCAGTGTATGGAGAATGGGGGACATCACCTACCTAATTTGATCTTCAAAACTACGTAAAACAAAACTTTAGGTATGCGTCTACATTATATACATTTTTTCCTGATTTTCCTGATTCATACAATGAGTTTATTAAGTTTTGAAAAAAAGAAGTTATGCTGCCTCACCCTGTATACACACACATACACACACAAATATATATATACATACACACGAATTAAGGTGCCTCTTACAAATGATGGCATCTTACAACTGAAGAAATACAGCATGTGGATTTTCTAGCACATTTGCTCACATCGACAACCTCTCAGGCAAGCACGGGCTAGTCAATGAAAAGCTAAATTGCCATTTTGAAGGCCACAAACCCTTCTTTTTATTTTTAAAATCAATATCCAGCTTCTAGTGATAGTTGAGTATTGTGCATGAGTGCACACAAGCACAAAGAAACTTCCCACTTGCAACTGAAAATATTCTGGTGCTGGCTTGACAAATTTAGTCAAGGAAAAATGTATTTAAATCGTGCTCAAGCTGGAAAAGTGGGGATCTTCTGCATTTTATTAGAGGTTCTAGCGTGCGTGGATGAAGTCATTGTACTCTGGGGATAAGCTGCCTCTCTGAAGACTCAACATCAGCTCAAGATATGCCATTCAGTGTCTCAGGTCTACAAACAGGAGGGGCCCTCTTCATTTCTTTATTACCTTCACAACATATTGCGGTCCAAAACCGATTCTCTTTGTGAGTTAAGAGTGATTACAAGCAATTTAGGCAACTGGAGACATTTTGTGATTTCACCACCTCTGTGACATTTCTCACGGTTTGTTCCTATGCCAGGATCATATTGTGATGCTCTGCAAGAAACAGTTGTGCTACATTTCCATAGGAAAGCCTTCAGGATTAACAAAACCCAAGTATTTTGCTTTATAACAGTCATTTTAAAAAGGCCAAATGGCATGATATTAAAGGGGGGAAATTCCAAACTAGCCAAACAAAAAAACAAAAAACAAAGAACACTCCAAGAACAGGAAGAATTTACAAATGAACAATATAGTGGAGCGGTGTTCCTGTCTCTCTCCCTCTTTCTCTCTCTCTCTGTCGTTCTCTTCCAAATCCTACTGCCAACACCACCTTAGCCCACGGTTTTGTTCTGAGGTGCTCTGGGGTTTGGCATCGTGTCCAAGGTAAATGCTTAATCCTGTGGTGTCATTTTCCACCAGAATGTGTCTTCACACTATCTGCTCTTCCCCAGACCAAAGTGAAGCACAGGACTGTTCTTCAGCACTCATCTTCCTGGTAGATTTGCTCATCCAGTTCCTGAGATTCAAGATGCTCCAGACGGTCAGTGCGGCCGCTCATAATCTCATCTGGGGTCTTCATGAACCTGCAAAACATAGGTAACGTATAAACATAATGGGAGTCAAAATACACACTGCAATTCCTAACATGTATGTACTGTTTTGTGTTATTTTTCTTACTTTGCTGGCATTTTGCAGCACTCTAATGTTTTTCTAGAAATTGTAAGTTCTTCATTCTATTAGTAATGAAAACAAGCAACTTGGATTGTCTAAAATTGGAGGAAGAGGACGTTTCTATCTTAAGGAAATTTCTTCAGTTTGTATGTGAAGAAATCCTTGCACATAGGAAGCAGGCAAGATTACATCGAAGAGAATATTCATACATACTATAAGCTTTCAGCTGTTGTTGGAAGGAGATCCTTCAAGCTGGATCTGGCTCCTCCCTTGTTCTTCACAGGCAGCGCACTTCACATGTTAGTCAACTTTACCACCACAAGGGGGAGAGCCAGCCCTACCTTTCCAATATGACAAGGCTCTGGACAAGAACATAAAAAATACTGTGCTTCTGGTAAGTACTAGTTAATTACTCCAACTAGAGTGGAAAGGATTCCCTTCCACAGCGGCTGAAAAGAAATCTTCATTGAAAGTACCAATGTTACATTTCCCAGTACTGAATGGAGGCAATCCTTCTCAAGCTAGGACCTACCAAAATGGCCATCACATCCCCCAGGGTGGGCATCAACCTACTACAAATTCACACACTAGTACTGGAAGCAATCCTTCTCAAGCTAGGACCTACCAAAATGGTCATCACATCCCCCAGGGTGAGCATCAACCTACTACAAATTCACACACTGGCATTGAATCTTTCTCAAGCTAGGACCTACCAAAATGGTCACCACATCCCCCAGGGTGGGCATCAACCTACTACAAATTCACACACTGGTACTGGAGGAATCCCTCTCAAGCTAGGACCTACCAAAATGGTCACCACATCCCCCAGGGTGGGCATGAACCTACTACAAATTCACACACTGGCACTGAATCCTTCTCAAGCTAGGACCTACCAAAATGGTCACCATATCCCCCAGGGTGGGCATCAATCTACTACAAATTCACACACAAGTACTGGAGGCAATCCCTCTCAAGCTAGGACCTACCAAAATGGTCACCACATCCCCCGGGGTGGGCATCAACCTACTACAAATTCACACACTGGTACTGGAGGAATCCTTCTCAAGCTAGGACCTACCAAAATGGCAATCACATCCTCCAGGGTGGGCACCAACGTACTACAAATTCACACACTAGTACTGGAGGTTACTAGTGTGGTTCATAAGTGCCTCCAAGTGTAGCTAAAAGGTAAATTTGGGGGGGGGGGGGGTTCTGAAGGAGAAAGAGGGGGGGGGGAAGGAGGAGGAGGAGGAGATGGTATTACCTGAACAAAAGCCTTTGTCCTGGCTCTTTTCTGATAATATTTAGTTTGTAGTAGTGGCGCAGGGCTCTAGACATCTTCTCATATGTCATATTTGTTCTGTTCTATTCATTTCAGAGTTTTAAAACAGAAGAAAAAGGAAATCATTATATGGAAATGAAAAAGATATGGCAACATTTTGGTGGAATTATATACATTAAAAAAAAACACAGCTAATAGCAAGAGTGAAGCAAGAGCAAGAGTTAAACACAGACTATTACAGACTCCATTATCTCCAATACTGTGACATTATAATAATTGTATACAAACAAAGTTACCATCATCATGGCCATTAACTGTATGCACAGGAACAGGCTGTATATGAGAAGTATTTCTGTATGTTCAAATATAAACTCAATTTAGCATTCTGGGCTAGTTCAAAAACATTATAATTCAGACCAGCACTTGTTGCACCAACATTCGCCTGATTTTTACCTTATGGTTTCCCCACAGCCGGGCCAGCCCGTTGGGATCCACTATTCGAAATATTTTGGATTCCCTGTCCTCCCATCGGATGAAGTTTTCGTACCGGGGATCTGACAGCAGCTGATAGACATAATCCCAAAGGAGTCTGCAGTCTGTGAAGAAAAGGACACCAAAGTTTTAAAAAAGCTCCAGTCTAAGAATGAATTGGGCAACTTCCCACAATTGAGTCATCAAATGGCATGATCCGCACAATTCCAATTTCAGTTTAAGCACCGGCTTTTGGAAGCAGGCAAAATTTCCTCTGGACCAGCATTTGCAACTGCAGTCATTCAAAAACCCTGGAAAAAAACCAGAAGTTGGGGGTGAAGAGGATGGCCTTCCCCTTTGACATGGAAGGCCAAATGCCAGGCTTACTTATCCTGAAATATATATTTGTATTGCCCTGGCATTCATTGTCTCTCTAGGTTCCTTATACATTCAAGAGATTTACTTTTCTTTCCTGATACTTGGGATTACAGCCCGCTTGTCTTGAATTTGATGCATCTGCCATACATCAATATAAATATTTCTGTATATACATTCAGTACAACCACCATTATCAGTAGAGTTGGACTAATATCCATGATTTCATCTACCTCCATCTGAAAAAATATGGAATTTTCTAGACCCTCCAGGGTGAATCTATGGTAACTTCCAACGGAAAGTGTTCCTTTGAATAGAATCCACTATCATTGGCCATGTTCTAGAGGCCATGTTCATATGGCCATGTTCTAGAGGCATTTTCTCCTGATGTTTCGCCTGCATCTAGCGCCCAAACATGAATCAAGGAACATGAAAGGCACTGCAGACTACTCCAACCAGAGAAGTCAGCCATAGCAGAGCACCCGATGAACCAACCTGGACACAGCATATTATTTGAGAACACAGAAATGCTGGACCACTCTCACAACCACGATGTCAGACTACACAGAGAAGCCATTGAAATACACAAGCATGTGGACAATTTCAACAGAAAGGAAGAAACCATGAAAATGAACAAAATCTGGCTACCAGTATTAAAAAACTCAAAAATTACAACAGCAAAACAACAGAGAGTATAAATCACCTCTCAAAGAAAGATTCCCCCAGGCACTTCCAAGCCATTAAATGCTAATCAAGGTGGTCAGTTGAAACATTCCTACCTAGCTCCAGCAGACAAAAGTCTTTTGTCACACCCTGGTCTTTCCACAGATATATAAACCAATTTTCCTACTTCCAACAGACCTCACTACCTCTGAGGATGCTTGCCATAGATGCAGGCAAAATGTCAGGAGAAAATGCCTCTAGAACATGGCCATATAGCCCAGAAAACCTACAACAACCCAGTGATTCCAGCCATGAAAGCCTTCGACAATACACAGAATCCACTATCATTTACAGTTTCCGGTTTCTACAGTAAGTTCAGGAACATATTCCCCATGGATACAACAGCAGTTGTACTGTATTGTTGAAGGGTATTTTTGCTATAACGTTTATACTTCCTTGTTTATACAAATTTATCAACTCATATTTTCTTACCAGCTGAGTGCAGAAAACACAGGTGCTCACATGTAGCCCACAAAGACTTTGTTGTGAGTATTTAAGCTTCCAAACTTTGCCCCCCTACCGCTTACTATTTAAGGGTACATAATACAACTGAAGGAGCATGGACAGTCCCGCACCCTCCAATTCAGACCTTGAGATGAAGGCCACAACACAATCCTGCATATGTAGGCTTTCCTTCTGCAAATGTTCACACCTAGCCAGGCCCGTAGCCAGGATTTTGATTGGGGGGGGGGGGGGCTCAGGATCTACCCTAGCAAACCGATTGTATCATTATCCCAATACCCCTATGCATATGGGATATATTGAGCATGGTGATCAGATCATGATATTAATAAACATAACAGTTTAAATAATGTACCAGTAAGGCCTTCTCACGGACCACCCTGAGAATTTCAGGGGGGGAGCTGAAGACCCTCAAGCCCCCCCCCCCCCCCGTGGCTACGGGCCTGCACCTAGCACATGAAGTTCAGGACTAAGGGAGGCTGGTGATGCCATGCATGGAGCCAACATTATATTCGAAGTGGCTTTGTGACACATTCTTTCTTCTCCACCTTGCCCACTGCCATTGGATGGGAGAATCACAAAGTCACAATATTGCATAGTCGGGACACCACTTTCAGCATATCTGCTCCAACACTGATTTTCTGTCCAGCCTGGCAGTTCTACAGAATAATTACATATATATTCCTTTGTATACTTAATGAACTATAGTCTGCAACTCAGGACTGCTACACATGCAAAAATCTACTTGTATTCAAGACAATGTTTCCAGGATTCAGTGAACACAGCCCTCTCTCATGCTGGAATGCAGTCTCTGAGTGAGGTATATTCTCTAAATTATACACGACACAGCATAAGTTAACAGGCATTGTGAAGGCACATACATATACACATATTTATTTATTTATTATATTTGTATACCACTCTTCTCAGCCCTTGGGCAACTCAGAGCGGTTGAGTCTCAACCAATTCATACCGTAGTCACTGCTATACCAACAACACTGAGTAAAATAAAAAAAAAATCTTTTCCTAGCTTGAAAGTGTTATTCCTGTTCAATTGTGCAGTACTTACTTTGAAAGAAGTTGTTACACTCCAGAAACGTTTTTGTGGCTGCCATAAACTATGTTGAATTGGTTGAGACTCGATGATATATTAACTGAAAAACTATAGCAAAATGTGTTGCAGGATGTCCCGCAAAAACAAAGTTTTTGCAATTTAATAAAGTTTTTACATGTTTTCATGATAGGCCCAATTAGGAAATGACATTTATATCCCAGGAACAAAAATTGGGTTACATAGTGTAATCCATATGTATGTGAGTGACATTTTTCTTTGCTCAGCATTTGCATAAAACATGCAAAAGCACTGCAATTACTCTATAGCTATTAAGCAATTAAGTACCTCCTCTTTTCATAATTGGAATGAAATTTCCCCCGATAAATACTCTAGATCTTTAATTAAAGGTCTAACAGATTACTTAGATTGTGTTTTCCTTCTCCTTCTTCCCCTTTCATTACAAGTGCTTTAAGACACAAGAGGTGAAGCACTGAAGTGTCTAGAGTAGCCAAGCGGAGTGAGAAATTCAGAATCCTGGAAGGGCAATCACAATATTGCAAACAAAGCCAACAATGTGTCAGATGAATTTCTTACTCTGTCTTCAGCATACAATACCCACTTGTAAGAGTGTCTCCTGCTTTTAAAAAAGGTAACAATGTTCAATACTCTATGACAGGGGTCCTCAAACTTTTTAAACAGAGGGCCAGGTCACAGTCCCTCAAACTGTTGCAGGGGGTGATTATAATTTGAAAAAAAAATTGAATTTCTATGCACACTGCACATATCTTATTTGTAGTGCAAAAAAACCCTTTAACACAATACAATAATTAAAAGGAAGAACAATTTTAACAAATATAAACTTATAAGTATTTCATTGGAAAGTGTGGGCCTGTTTTTGGCTGATGAGATAGGATTGTTGTTGTTGTTGTTGTTGTGTGCTTTCAAGTTGTTTCAGACTTAGGTTGACCCTGAGTGAGGGGCCGGGTAAATGACCTTGGAGGGCCGTATCCGCCCCCGGGCCTTACTTTGAGGACCCCTGCTCTAAGCTATCAAAGGCATTCATGTCAATACGAAAACAGGTTTTTAAAATGATCAACATCAGTAAAGACATAACAGAAGATCTACAAGCCACTCTAAACACTTTCGCAGAAGCATACGAGAAGCTCGGCCTGTCATTGAACATCGAGAGAGGCCCTAGATTTGGGCCTTTTGGTCTTTTTCTTTGCCGCGGCCGCGGCCAGCGAAGGTAAGTCCTGGCGCTCCATTGCTCGCCCCGGGGTGACAGGCGGCAGCAAGGCCCTTTCGTAAAGGGCCGCTCGAAGCCTCGAGACCCTGTTTTTCCTCATTTGAGGGGTAAATGAGGAGCAGATGGCGCAGGCCTGGGTTAGATGGGCTTCGCCCAAGCAGGTGAGGCAAAGGGAATGCCCGTCCGTGTCCGGCAGGATGTTAGGACATTTAGTGCACTTCTTGAAAGAAGTAGTAGTAGCCATGGTTGTGGCCTAGAGAGTAGTCGAAGGCCGGTCCGGGGTCAGAGCACTTGATCAGTCCAATAGAGCGTCAAATAGAGGGGCTAAGCAGAAGAATTGTCAAATCAGTCCAGTCAAATGTCCGTTAGTCACAAGAAATACAAGAAGATCGAAGATCGAAGGTTCTCTCAGCTATGCACACGCGAGCGGATTAAGAGAACTGTTGGCTAGCCCCGCCTTCGGGGTATATATACTCGGGAGGAGGGGGGGCGGGACTAGCTGGGGCTAAGATGTTCTTTTACTTTCTAGAAGGTTCCGGAAGTTGCACTGCGCAAGCGCAAGAATACCAAATGTACAATTCACAGGGACTACGACAGGAAACCAAAGTACTGTTCCAGCAGTCACTAGCCAACCCCTTTCCAATGCCAGGGATACAACTTAATGGTGTAACATTAGAAAACGTTGACCATTTCTGCTACCTTGGCAACCACCTCTCCACCAAAGTCAACATCGACACCGAAATACAACACTGTCTGAGCTCTGCAAGTGCAGCATTTTTCCGAATGAAGCAAAGAGTGTTTGAGGACCAGGACATCCGTAGGGGTACCAAGGAGCTTGTTTATAAAGCTATTGTCCTCCCAACGCTGCTATACGCCTGCAAAACGTGGACAGTCTACAGACGTCACATGCAACTCCTGGAACGATTCCATCAGTGCTGCCTCCGGAAAATCCTGCAAATCTCTTGGGAAGACAGGCGGACAAATGTTAGTGTGCTGGAACAGGCAAAGACCACCAGCATTGAAGCGATGTCCTCCGCCATCAACTCCACTGGACCGGCCACGTTGTCCGGATGCCCAACCACCATCTCCCAAAGCAGTTGCTCTACTCCAAACTCAAGAACGGAAAACGCAATGTTGGTGGACAGGAAAAGAGATTTAAAGATGGGCTCAAAGCCAACCTTAAAAACTCTGGCATAGACACTGAGAACTGGGAAGCCCTGGCCCTTGAGCGCTCCAGTAGGAGGTCAGCTGTGACCAGCAGTGCTACAGAATTTGAAGAGGCACAAATGGAGGGTGAAAGAGAAATGTGTCAAGAGGAAGGCACGTCAAACCAATCCCAACCAGGACTGCCTTCCACCTGGAAACCAATGCCCTCACTGTGGGAGAAGATGCAGATCAAGAATAGGGCTCCACAGCCACCTACGGACCCACAAGAATACTGATCCTGGAAGACAATCCTACTTGGCCAACGAGGGATCACCTAAGTAAGTAAGTAAATAACAGTCACCAACTCAAAAAAAGTTTGGATGAAAAAAAAAATGACATATGGTGAATTTCCTGCAAGAGGGGCAGCAGAATTACCAAAGCCTAACTTCAACAGCAAGAGAATTCCACCTCAGACAGGTGGTATCCTAACTTATGGGTCTATCTTGGAAGGGACTACAACACTACAGCATTACTTGTAGTGTTGTAGAAAGTCTATGGACACCGTGGACTACTAAAAAGACAACTAAATAGGTCTTTCAAAAAAAATCAAGCCTGAATTCTTAACTGGAAGCAGAATGAGAATTTCTTACTTTGAATTAAACTTGAGATGATGTGACACACTGGAAAAAAAATGCTTGGCAAAGCTGAGGCAGTAGAAAAAGAGGGATACCATGGCTCTGAATATGCAAGGTATTGGAGGACTAGGGCTCAGGGGGTCTTATTTATACAGCTGCCACAAAATAAACTTGACTTAATAGCCAATAACAATAAGTAAATAACAATCAATTAATCTATTGATTTTGTATTGGTCAGGACTGTATTACATGAATAATGAATATCTTTAGAGTGTGGAAATAGCTAAATGGTTGGCATGATGACCACTGCTGAAGATCCTGGGCTGCATGGCAAAGTTGGTTATCTCTCTGGGTTTCTGAAGAGCTGGGAAAATGAAATGGCAGCAATGTCAGTTTTGGCTAAAAGCGCTATTTGTTGGAAATAGAAATCTTCTACAAGCCTCCTATACTAAGTATTTGTTTTGTATATAATTCATATTGCTTACTATACTGTATATTTGTGCACTGGTATGCAGTTTTCCTTAGCTCTATGTTGTGGGAGGGACTGAAGACCATGTGACCCAGGTCTGGGGCTGTTCAGATCTCAGACTCCATTTTAGAAGTCAGTAGAAACAGAATGCTTTTGAGACTCTATTAGCGTCTCGGACCAGAGAGATGCTTTAGATGTATTGTCGAAGGCTTTCATGGCCGGAATCACTGGGTTGTTGTAGGTTTTTCGGGCTATATGTCTATGGTCTAGAGGCATTCTCTCCTGACCTCACTACCTCTTAGGATGCTTGCCATAGATGCAGGCAAAACATCAGGAGAGAATGCCTCTAGACCATGGCCATATAGCCCGAAAAACCTACAACAACCCAGATGCTTTAGACTTTGGACTTTTGGTTATAAGAAAGATGCCCTGTGTTATCTGCACAGAGAAACTACTTCAAATCCTATCTGTAACTGGATTGATAAGCAATGTTCCTGTATGCTGAATATATGAAGTCTGTGAGTAAACCAACTATGCCATTTTAAAGAAGACTACTTATTTTGGTCTCTTGAGAGCATGATTTAAACCAATATGTTTTAAGGGAGAGTAGATGTTTATGGGGCACTGAAAGAAGTACTTCTGAAACTTGGCTATATGTTTTTTGTGCATTGGCATATCTTTGTTCCTAACAGTTCAAAGAGATATCTAGATATATCAGTCTAACACCTGAGAAACCTAATTGTCTTCCATGAATACTAGTGGATATTTACTACTAATGAGAAGGTTGATTTAAACAAGTTTTTAACTCTTCTCAGGAAGCTCATACTTTACAAAAGGTTATGATTTCTAACAAAGTCATGCCTTTCCAAACGATTCCTGGTTTTCTCAAATGGTAATGAATGCCATTTTCCAAAAGGCTATGAATGCCATCTTCCAAAACTATCGATTGAATTCTATATTGTGAAGCACTTTGAGTTATTGTAATATGATCATGTTGTTCATTTGTTCAGTCGTTTCCGACTCTTTGTGACCTCATGGACCAGCCCACGCCAGGGCTCCCTGTTGGCCGTCACCACCCCCAGCTCCTTCATGGTCAAGCCAGTCACTTCAAGGATCCATCTTGCCCTTGGTCGGCCCCTCTTCCTTTTTCCTTCCATTTTCCCCAGCATAACTGTCTTCTCTCAGCTTTCCTGTCTTCTCATGATATGGCCAAAGTACTTCAACTTTGTCTCTAATATCCTTCCCTCCAATGAGCAGTCGAGCTTTATTTCCTGAAGTATGGACTGGTTTGATCTTCTCGCGGTCCAAGGCACTCTCAGAACTTTCCTCCAGCACCACAGTTCATATGATCATAATCAATATTAATTCAGTGATCGATTTGGATTTATGAAAATTAAAAAAACAAAAAACAGTATTACTTTGCACCAGACTCTAGGAATCTGGAAGTATAGGAACTGAAAATACATAATCAGGAGGCATCAAAGATAAAAGACAGAGAGTCTTTTTCTTTATTGTTTGTCTATCAATGGCTCCAGTCAAGGTATGTCTTCCTAGCTTGGAGCCCTGGAGCCAAAAACAACAAACAAAGAGCAACTTTCCTCAGCAAACAGGTCTTTCCAGTAACAATGACAAGTGCCATGTTCTCTTCTTGTCTTCTCATGGCAAGAATTAAGCATAATGCTTTTGACAAATCTAGTGCAACCTCAGAGCAAATACATCAAATCTAAATTGTGTGTCACATATTTTGTATATAATTTGTTATACTGAAATATCTTTTGAAATCCTTTTGTGTTATGATCACAGTGCTTATGGCTACAATCTATCCAGAGTTAAATATTTTAAACTGGATTTAATTACACATTAGACTCATGTTTAAATCCCTTTCAGTTAAATCTGTAGTGCTAATGCAACACTTGAGATCTATGACTGGAACGCACATCTTTAAGAAAAAGCAAAAAAGGTGGCACTAAGGGAGTGATTACTACTGCTCCTATCCTATTTCATTAATCTTAATCAGTATCCCTAACCTGTGACATTGTGTTCTTTCTCATGGAGTAAACAGCTATCTCAGTGTGAATTTATGAGCAAAGGAAAGACATGAAAAAAATCAGAATGAAATAAAAAAGGTAAATCAGATTCTCTTGAGCCATGGTCTACTCAGTCCTACCCACACACTTTGGGACATTGTAAAATTAAGTAAAAGTGTTTGTGGGGGGGGGGGGGGACTCTGATAATTCAATCACAAATCTTTAGTCTGACACTCAAAAATATTCAACTTTATAGATTTTGCTTAATATTAAGGGATAGAAAAGGTGTGCATGGATTTTTCCAAGAAAGAAGGCACTCTCAATTTTATTACACCATGGACAAAATGGCGGTACCTCTGTCTCCTTATTCTCCGTAACAGAAATCTTTCCCTGAAGTACCTTGTTAGTTTACCCAGGGGAGCCCACTCCACAACAGATAATGTTTCATCTCGAATAACTGGATTCAGCTGGGGGAAATGTTCTCCTACAACATATATTTACATAATCGTGCAATTTCCTTCTTCTGATTTATCAACATTTTTTTCTCCTTTGCAAAAAAAAAAAAGAAAAGAAAAGAAAAGAAAAAAAAGAAAAAGAAAGAAACACCTTTTGTGTTCCCTTCAAGTATTACTTTTCTTTTTAATTAAGGTATTTGGGGAAAGTCCCCAAATGTTGAATCAGATTGTTCCAAAGTTAGCTGAAAAGAGCAGTTAACTGCCCTAGAGCACTTCCGGGAAAACACAGCCTCCTTTGTATAGGGATGTGAAGCCCTCAGACTCAAAGGGGGGGGGGGGAGCTTTTTGAGCACTTTCTGTGGAACCGTTTTCTCAGAGCCACGTCTAGCTGAAAAATGAGGCCAAGATGTGTAGAAAGCACTGGAAGTGCAGGTAGAAAGTCCTTCAGTCCTTCTTGACAGCTTTACTATAAAGGAATATGTGTGCCTGAGTATTTGCTACCACCACCACCACCAGCTACTGCAAGCCTAGGAACACTCCTCAAGTGACAAACTAGCCTTGCCCACACCTCCCATGCCATATAGTCTCTCCTAACCTTTTACTTCTGTCTGCACACTGGGGGGTTCGTGAATGCAACTTTTCCCTTTAGCTCATTTTTTCTACAATAGCTATTGGGCACTGCTGAAAGGACCTAGTTGGGCAAGTACTGCTCATGTAATTCTGAATGTTCTGCCATATAAATAAAATAAGTCAAATTCTTACAAGTAGAAAAAGAGGATCACATGAAGGATAAGGTAAAGGTAAAGTCTAGTTGTGTCCAACTCTGGAGGGTGGTGCTCATCTCCATTTCTAAGCTGAAGAGCCGGCGTTATCTTTCGACACCTCCAAGGTCATGTGGCCAGCATGACTGCATGTTATCTTCCTGCCAGAGTGGTACCTGTTGATCTACTCACATTTGCATGTTTTTGAACTGTTAGGTTGGCAGAAGCTGGGGCTGACAGCGGGAGCTCACTCTGCTCCCCAGATTCAAACCTGCGACCTTTCAGTCAACAAGTTTAGCAGCTCAGCGGTTTAACACACTGCGCCACTGGGCTCCTCACATGAAGGATACTGGTAGACAAATAACTTTCTTCTGATTTTCTACATTGAAGAATCTTTGTTGTTCTTTGTGGTATTGAGGAGGACTCATTCCTCCTTTCTTTACTATCCTGAAGTGATACAATTTGGGAGAACTAGGCTATAAGGAACCCATAGTAAATTACAGCTTTGGAAATGGTAACTTTTTGACCATTTTTTAAATGAAGGATCATGTACATGGAAAGTCAATTATGTTCTGTCTATACATTATATACATTCTGAAACACTACATCAAGCTGCAAATCAAATAAGGAGACTTGAATGCATTTGCACCTATCTTTGAATATGGCTTGGCTGAATTACAGCAATCAATAATATACCTCGATCTCTTCTGCCCATTTGTTTTACAAATTGGTTTGGCTGGAAGCATGGTGTTATCCCAACTTAAAGACCATAAAATGTGGGAATGCATATTAACCAATGAGATAAATCACTCCTCCACACATATACACACAACCTTACAGAAGCAGTCGTAATCTAAAGTAAACTACAGTTAAACAGGTTTTTCTGCAGTTTTTAAATGCCTGATTTTAGGTCCTCAATCAAATCCATTAAGACTGTAAGCAGTTCCAGACAATAATTTTATCACTTTATCTCATTTACTTAATTTACAAAATGATGCACTTTCAGAGTTTCATAAAAATCCAACCATCACCCAAGCAAGAAAAGAAGCACAATTAAAGCACTGGTAGGCCGTGCAAAAAGAATCTGTAAACTCCACCTCCTCCAACATGAGCTGAACCACCTAAACCGGGCTCTACAGGCCGATGGATACACCACAGATATCAGAAGAGCTGCAAGACCAAGAACAAGGCATCTCTGCCTATGAACCCACCAGGACTTTGAGATCTTCCGGGGAGGCCCTGCTCTTGATCCCGCCTGCCTCACAGGCACGGCTGGCGGGGACGAGAGATAGGGCCTTCTTGGTGGTGGCTCCTCGGCTGTGGAACGCCCTTCCCACAGATATTAGACTAGCTCCATCATTATTGGTATTCCGCAAAAAAGTGAAGACCTGGTTGTTCGAGCAGGCGTTCGAATAGTTAGTGCAATGAGTGTAATGAACATAGGAATGGAACAATGGATGACGGATCTGGATCATGTTTTCAGTGATGAGACGCCAGTGAATGGCTATTGTTGTTAATTATATAGGATTGCTTATGTTACTGTTTTTTACCGTGTACTGTATTTTGCTGTTTGTTGTTAACCGCTGTGAGTCGCCTACAGGCTGAGAACAGCGGTATACAAATAAAGTAAATAAATAAATAAATAAACAAGCCAGGAGAGTAAAGACAAAGATCCACCCATGTGGAAAAGTGTTCTTACCATACATCCATACTGACTGTATAGGGAAGCTGATGAAGAAACACAACCTAGAAACTGTCTACAGACCTACTAAGAAAATCCAACAAATGCTGCGTTCAGCAAAGGACGAGAGGAATCCTTCCACCTCTGCAGGAGTCTATAGTATGCAGTTGTGGACAAGTCTACATAGGGACCACCAAACACATCATTGGCCAAACACAAATCAAGAGCATGAAAGGCACTGTAAAGTAATTCAACCTGAGAAGTCAGCCATAGCAGAGTACCTGCTGAACCAACCTGGACACAGCATATTACTGGAGAACACAGAAATGCTGGACCACTCGAACAACCACCATGTCAGACTACACAGAGAAGCCACTGAAATCCACAAGCATAGGAACAATTTCAACAGATAGGAGGAAACCATGAAAATGAACAAAATCTAGCTACCAGTATTAAAAAAAAAACCTCTAAAACCAGGACAGTAAATAAGGAGCAACACTAAAAAAACAGGGGAATTCCAGACCCTTGTGCCGGCAGGACTGAAGACCAACAGGTCGCAGGTTCGAATCTGGGGAGAGTGTGGATGAGCTCCCTCTATCAGCTCCAGCTCCCCATGCGGGGACATGAAAGAAGCCTCCCACAAGGATGATAAAACATCCGGCCGTCTCCTGGGCAACGTCCTTGCCAACGGCAATTCTCTCATACCAGAAGCGACTTGCAGTTTCTCAAGTCATTCCTGACACACACACAAAAAAAATCACACCCAGTCCAAATGTCATTGTCTTTCACTTTGATGCCCAACTATTTTTGGTTTTGGCTTTTTTTCTTTGCAGAAAATATATCTCAGGGAGGAAAACCTTTTTTTTACTGGAAGAAATAGGACCACTTTGCAAAAACCAATCATTCATCAGGAAATTGTCATAAACCCCATTGTAATAGACAGAACATCTTTGTGGATTGTGTTCCTTCTGTGAGTTTAATACCTCAAGTGGCATCCAGAATCTATTACACTCTCAGGTGTGATGAGGGAATGTTGTAATGGTAGGGACATTGTCTCTGCTGCTGTTTGTTCTTTGGTAAGTCAATTTCTATCTCTATTTACCCAATCCCTCCAACAATGAACTTGATTGCAATCTATGGATGTTTGTGTTTCAAATCAAATTAGCTCATACAAAAAAATTACAAAAGGTTACCATGCACAGGATATGACCTTGGATCTTCTGAGGCAGATTGTATAGGGACATTATAATCTAGAACGCAACACACTAACCTGCTATCCTCCCAATTGGCATTGCATGTTCTTCTGGAGGGGAGACAGACACCATGATGTGGTTCATGTACGCTAATTCTTCACGGTGCGACAGGTTGATGGGCTTCACCTCTCTGTGCAGTCCATCTTCGGATAATCTTGAGGCTTTGAAATCATGCCTGCTGTTCAGTATCAAAGGGTGCATGATTGGACTGGGCATCAATTGAATCACCCTGGTGTTTTCTTGGCGCGGACTGGAAGGCTTTGGAAGCACTTCAGAAGGGGTAGGGCAGTGGTTATTCTCAATAGGAGACACCGAGAGAGGGTACGACTCTTGGTGATTGTTCTCTTGGTTGTGTCTTGTCCCTGAGAGCCTATCAGCTGGTGAGAGACGACGAATAGTGTTCTCCAGTGGTGATTTCAATGACCGCTGCTCAATCTCTGGTGAAACCCTGTGGTTGGCACTGATTGGTGATCTAGAACGATGCAAGAGTTCAATGGTAGGTGGATTGTGGTGGACTGCATCCATCGATTGTCTTGAATGTCTCTGGATAAAGCTGTCTGTAAAACAAGGAAAGGAAAAATATATATCATGTGACAGAAAACAAGTACACTAGTTATTATGGGCAAGTAAAGTGTGTTCCAAGCCATGAAGAAATGTTGTCTAGCTCCTGGTAGCCATTAGCATTTTACCTGTATTTATTTCTGTTTCTTTTAAAAATGCAGCAATGTCTGAAAAACTGAGGGACAGAAATACTTCATAAGGTTGTTGCCAAATAATATGTACATATGTGAACCCCTTACTGCTAGCTGTCACTGACCTTACAATGGAGACTTTGGGTAGTGTACGCAATAATAATAATAATAATAATAATAATAATAATAATAATAAATATTTATTTATACCCCACCACCATCTCCCCGATGGGGACTCGGAGCAGCTTACATGGGACCAAGCCTGGACAACATAATACAATAAAATAAAACCAGAGCATAAACAATAAACAACATCATCAAATTACATCAAAAAGAAAAGAAAGAAAGAAAGAAAACACAGTCATAAAATAACATTCCAATAAGCACAATCACAATAACAATGGGCGGGCCACATGTACAGGATAAAAACAATTCTAAAGCTCTAATGAGAAAAAACTGAAATCCTATAACAAGGAAAGGTTAATTTTCTGCACAATATATCTAATTTTGCATCATTTATTCTAAAATTTATCCTGTTTTTGCTAGTAATTGAAAATGCAATGGCCATGAAAATAATATTCAGTCACAGTTTTAGCTTCTATGAGTAGGCTTGAATACATACAGTACTCGAGCATACCTCTCCTGTTTTTAGAGCAAAGTCTTTCTAAATGTTGGTGTCTAAACCCCCATCAGATACACAGCCCTGTATTAATAAAGACTAAGCAAAACAACAAGACACACCTAGCTCTGATGGCACAATCTGATTTTTAAAAAGACTGCACCCCGAGAAAACAGAATTTTGCAATCTATCAGTGCTGTAGTTTAATACACATTCTTAAAATAGCATTTCCTACAATTTAATAAAGGAGTTAAAAGCTAGTAATCAGAGCTGTTTCATTATCAAGAACATAAGCCAACTCATGATAGAAGTGTTAACGAGTGGAGAATATTCCAGCCTTCTGAAAAATTGAACAGAATATGAAAACAACACAGTAATTTAAAAAACAGAGCTGCTTTGGAGTTAACTAGAAAGAGTTGTATATATAAACATGGATAATTAAAGGATAACTGGTAACAGTCTTTGTCAGAGTACATGTAAAATCTTACGTTAAGTTTGTCTTTATTTGTTTTTAATTACTGCATTTCAATATTAATATCAAGTCAATACAGAGTTGATAGTAGGGGGTATAATACTAGTTAGGCCATTTTTTCATAGTAACTCTCCAGCAACCAGAAACTACTTTTATCCAACATCTACCAATGTCCATGGGTGCCAGTTAATTGAAAGGCTACTGTATATGTTTATGATATATACTATTACTGTTGTCAAGTTGTTTCCAGCTTATGGTGACCCTGGGGTAACTATTATGAGGGTTTCCTAGAAGAGGTTTGCCTCGGTCTGAGGCTAAGGGAATGTGACCTGCACAAGGCCACTCAGGAGGTTTCCATGGCCGAAGGGGATTCAAACCTTGGTTGCTACAATCATAGTCCAAGGCTCAAACCACTACATCATGCAGCTCTGTATGAAACACATGAAAACCTATTACACTGTTCTGGTACAGCTGTACCAGGAGCTCCAAATTTATTTGCTTTGTATTAAATGTTTGCTTGCAGTCCAAGGTTCCTGGGATTCTGCAATTGGTGGCTTCCTTTGGTTGCAGTGATAGGGCAAGTCACCTGTCTATCATCGTTAAGTTGCTCAGGGCAATTGGGAAGGGAAGGGAGCCATTTTTTAGTTAGTCTCAGCAAGGAAAGCCAATGTACAGGACGTGTGCAAACTTCCCCTGTACAAAAGCTTCAACCCCTAAGAATTTCCGGAGGAGAACAGATTTAAGAGTCTCCAAAGACTTTCCAGGGAAACAGCCCTAAAGACCAAAGAACTCCAGCTGGAGAACATCTAAGCCTTTACTGGTAGGTCCACTCGGCGTTCGAGACGCAGTTCGACCCGGTAGCCCACATCAGTAAAGGTTAGATTACAGTCAGCCTGGGAGAAGTTAAAAAGGGGTTTTTCCTTTAAAGTAAAGAAGAAGTTATTGAAGATAGTTGCCTGTCCTTTGTGGGCAAGTTTAGGAAGCTACTGGTTGCATAAAAGCCTGGATTCATTTGTTTAACTTTCTGAAGACAAGAGAAGTTTCTGTTTGATTGTTCATTAATAAAAGACTTTGTTATACTTCACAAGCCATCTAAAGACTATTTGTGGTGGAAAACCTCTGAGAAATTCTCTTTGGGCCCCCTGGCTTCCCGCTGGGCAAAGGTTGCACGTCCTGTTCTAAAGGAAATTCTTTACAGGCCCAGCGTGCGACAGAACATACACTATGTAGCACGATTTTTGTTCCTGGGTTATAAATGTAATTTCCTAATTGGTTATATCATAAAAACATGGAAACCATTTATTAAACAGCAAATACTTTGTTTTTGTGGGACATCCTGCACCATGTTTTGCTATAGTTTTTCAATGAATATTTCATAGAGTCTCAACAAATTCAACATAGTTTGTGGCAGCCACAAAAACAAAGCTTCTGGAGTAAAACAACTACTTTCGAAGTAAGTACCGCACAATTAAACCGGAATAACACTTTCAAAACAGGAAGATTTTTTTTCTATTTCAAATTTTGTTACTCAGTGTTAGCCATCAATGGCTAAGTGTACCTCCACCCAGTAGTGTCTATTAAACATGTGCTTCATTCCTTCCCACTGAAAGAAATAGCAATTAAAGGTGATTAATAACTTGGATTCTGACTTACATATCTAGCCAATTATTTGTTACTAATCAGATATACTTACATGTGATGAAATATATACCAAGTGGTGGCAACTCTGTTAATCCTTGGTTTAGACCCCCCAGATCAAATAACCTGGATAACCAGGGTGACAGTCTCCCTGTGTTGAAAATGCTGTTGAGTGCCAGGTCAGTCAATTAAAAAAACCCACAACACTGCTATTCATAGTTTGATTCTCGATAAGCATGCTGACCCTCCCTGTATTACAGAGATCTAGATGGATGAGACTAGGCCTCATCCAGCTCTCTCAGCTCTGCTCACCAGGTTTTTTTGTACAGAAGCAGGCGAGACTTGTGGGGTGGGAAGGTGGAGTGGAAGTGGTCTATTGTGATTCCATCACTCTGACCAGGTGCCCCCATCCCACAGTCTGCACAGCCAGGAGGTGCTATGTAGTGTTTTAATTATTTTTACAATTTTAAGTGATTTTAACTATTTGTTTTTAACAGTTCTGTTTTAGTGCTTATATGTCATAGGTTTTAAATTGTAATCTGTACTGTTTTGGTGTGTCGAGTCTCAATTAAGTAAGTGACAACAACAACAACAATTTATTTAATAAATCTTGTCTTTCCTGTTCCTTGAGAAGCCACTAATGAATGCTTGGCTCAACTGAACCATTTCAGACACAGTATCAACATGAAATTTGCCAAATCAGAAACAGCATTAAGTTCTGATGAGACAAAATCCACACCAAATCCATTTATGTTTTGATTCAGTCTAATCACTGAACATTTATTTATTTATTTAAATACATTTATATACCACCTTTCTCCCCCTGAGGTAACTCAAGGTGGATTCCAACATAATAAAGGCAAAATTCATTCCATACATATATACATCATCATCATCATCACCATATTTATACTTCACTTTTCTGTTCACCAGGAGAGTCAAAGCAACTAATTCTGTATCACTTGTTTACAAAGCCAAGACTTCGCCTTACACACAAAAATCCTCTCCCCCCTCTCATTCTCATTCTCATTCTCATTCTCATTCTGTCTGCCTGCCTGCCTGCCTGCCTGCCTGCCTGCCTCTCTATCTATCTATCTATCTATCCATCTATCTAGATATCTATCTAGATATCTATACTAGCTGTACCCGCCACACATTGCTGTGGGCAACCTTCCCTCCCACTTTCTCTCCTTCTTTCCCTCCTTCTTTCGCTCTTTCCTTCCCTTTTCTTCTTTCCTTCTCTCCTTCCTTCCTTCCTTCTCTACCTCTTTCCCTTTTTTCTTTTCCTTCCGCTTTCTCTTCTTTCTTCCTTCTCTACTCTTTCCTTCCTTCCTTCGCTCTTTTCCTTCTTTCTTTCACTCCCTCTTTCTTTCTTTCTTTCTTTCCTTCCCTCCCTCCCTCCTCCTTCCCTTTTCTCTGTATCGTGATTTAGCTTTTCGTCATTTAGATTTTTAGGGTTTTTAAGTCCTTTCTGCTTTTTTTTTTTAGGGGGGGGGGAGTTATGAATGATGGTCACTCATTGGCCTGTTAGGGGTATAGTGTCGAAATTTCATGTCAGTTTGTCCAGTAGTTTTTGAGTTATGTTAACAAACGAACATTACATTTTTATTTATATAGATAGTCAAATCAAGAATTTCTAGGGACTAGATACTCAAATGGCACAAGATTCTACCTGATCTTGGAAGCTAAACAAGGAACACCTGATGTTGTGGGGTAGATTTCAGAGAAAGGAACTGGTAAAACCACCTCTGAGTATTCCTTGCCTAAGAAAATCCATGAAATCCATAAATCAACAGGCAAATCAAGGGTGCAAACACACACACATGAATTTAAAGCCATTTCTTAAAACCTGAAATCTGCCTATTGAGACTGCCTTGCACTGCCACGAATTGGTAGCAATTCTCTATGCTTCTCCACTTTCTTTATCTGTAACAATGGTTGTCTCTTTAAAAGTCTGTCAAAAAGAGGTGTCTTGTACAAAACGCTGCACACACTACAAACAAAATAACACCACCAACTCTGTAAGGGACTACAAAGACCTTACACTGGTGGGGAAACGGGATCCCACCAGCAGTGGTTCAGTGACCTCAGGCTGACTCCCTGCCCATTCAATCAGGTCCACCTCCAAAGATGTTTTGCCAGCAACCACTAGTTTCCTTGTTAAGGCTGAGGAGGAAACAACACTGATGCGGATTTTATGATTCACATGGCCAAAGCCAGAAACAAGAAAGGTCTGTCTTTGACTATTGATGTCAGTAATATAGAAATGGCCACAAGGAAGTGAAGCTTAAGTGCCAGGCCCTGTCTGCGGTGAGTGAACAACATTATAAATTTGGATTTGGGAGGAGGGGGCAGATAAATGTTTAAACAGATTTCATATCCAGGTGAGTCAATGGAATTAACTGAATAAAGTTCATACTCTTTTGAACCAGCTGTCTTGAAAAACTGATTTAAAACTTTCCAAAGCTTCATCTGGGCTTTAAAATCAAGCTACTTATAACAGTACTTATAGTATTTGTCCGCAAACTAACTGCTGCCATATAAAAACATTTTCCTCCACAAAGAAAACAACATTCTGAGCAGAGAAAGGATTCACATGTGGGATTGAAGACAGACAAAAAAGAAAAATACAGATGGCAGAAAAATGGCCTCTAACCCAGACTTCTTACTGACATGTTAGCTTTCTGTATGTAAGAGTTTTCATTGAAGAGCTTTCCCTTGAATCCTCCCATTCCTGGGGAATCATGTCATTACCTGCAACTTACACCTGCACTGAATTTATAACAATGGCTGCTACATGCAAGATACGTTGAGATACTATAACTGCAACTTATCTACAGTATTACTCATGAGAAACCTCAGTTTATGTTTCTGTTGTCGCGAAAGACCTATTTTTGATTTTGCCCAGGAGTTACACTCAATTGATATCTTTCATTGCTGGCAGGATGGCAGGAACAGCAACTCCATTGCAGATTTCAACCAAACACAAGGGAGCAAACATTATTTCACAGTCATGTGGCTCCTGGACAGTTGGTTCATGAAGGACTCTCTTTGTCACAAATGTGGTCCCTTATTTTGCTCTAAAAAGAAAATATACATTTTCTATACTGTCCATGCTTTTAATGATGATTATGTTACAGATAATCTGCATGACAACCTCAATGAGTTAAATAATCAGATAACCAGAGTAAGGGTAACAATGATTCAATGAAACTCCCACTGGCTAATAAGCAACCTATACATTATCAGTAGGAACAGCATACAATCTCATCTATGATTCAGCAAAAAGGCTTACATGCATGTAGTGCATTTGCCACCTACTATGAACAACTTCTATAATAAAGCTGATTCTGTCTAGAAGGAAAAAATGTCAAGGTATTTACTCAGGAATAATATTACATGTAATTCCAACATATTGCATGCAGTACTGTGGAGAGTCGTTAGATGAAAAACATCTCTATGGACTGAATGTAATTAAGAATTCCAACCAAAACAAACTCATTGAATCAACTTTATCAATCAACACTTACATAAATTCTACTGCTTCAATAGGATCTGTACTAATAGGATCTAGTGTTACAATTCAATCCCATATCCTTAAGTCAATGCAGGTATTACTAAGGAATTTCATTTTTCTTTTTATATATAACAAAGAGGAGAAAAGAGCACATCTACACTGGGCACATCTACATTGACCATTGTAATGCAGTTTCAAACTGCATTGAAAAAAGTGGTTTTACTGTGCAGATGAAATCCTGAAACCAGTTTGAAGCTCAGGTGATGATTTCAAAAACTGGAGAGCACTGGTGCACATTAAGGGCTTTCTTTTGTGTGTTTTTGTGAAAGTTTGTTGTCTAGCATCCAACTGCATTAAATGATCAGTGTAGATGTGCTGCAGACATACCTGCATTTGCTTTTGCAATCTAAAAACTTGTGGGAACACGAATAATTATCCTGTACTATGGTAGCCTCATGATGTGGTAGCTCCCCAAAGTAAGAAGAACATGGAAACCACTCCCAGTATTAATTTGCAAAGCTAACTTCGTATCTGACTAGTCACTAATAAACCTATCCATTTTTGTCAAAGGCTTTCATGGCCGGAATCACTGGGTTGTTGTAGGTTTTTTTCAGGCTATATGGCCATGTTCTAGAGGCATTCTCTCCTGACATTTCGCCTGCATCTAAGGCAAGCATTCTCAGAGGTAGTGAGGTCACCTCACCATATAGCCCAAAAAAACCTACAACAACCCAACTATCCATTTTTTTCTCATATGACCATTCATTCTGAACTGCTAGAACATAAACATATCAAAGGAATGCAATGAAGAATTACGTAAAAATAACAAGCAACAGTATGCTGCTATATTTAGTTGTATGAGTTCCTCTGCCAGGCACCGGATGACAGGAAAGAAGTAGTGCAAGTGAGTCAAAGTACACAAGAAGAACTCATTACCTGCCTATGAACACTTGGCACAAAGTCTTTCCTTCACTGCCCAGAGTCTGTGGCTGGAAGTAATCCATAATTAAACAAAATGCTCTTCCTTGGCTTTTAATTTCCATCAAAAGAAGTCTTTAAAATGCAAAACTAAAACTATAATTGGAGTGGATGGGAGCAAATCTGAGGGGAAAGGATCAAAAGTATTCATGAAATTCCTGGAGAATACAAGAAAATGGAGCAAAGTAGGACTATTGAGTCAGATCTGAGACAATGTTGGGGAATGATTAAGGACCCACAAACTCTTTTGGGCCTCCAATGGAGGTGGCATGACAACCCTGAACATTTTAACAACTGGGTTGGCAACCCTACCTGGTATAAGAGAGGAACTTACACTACTATAGCGATCTCCCTTATTTGTGGCGGGCTGTCAAAAAGACAGAAGCTGAAGTATGCTTAGTCCATATTAAAGCAAAATAGGAATTAGCTTCTTGAGAATCAGAGTTTGAGAGAGTAGAGTGAGGAGTAGAGTAGATGGCTGAACTTCAGTTAGGGAGACCATAGTCCGAACTATTTCTATAATGACTGGGTGACTTTGGTCCAGTCTTTATCTATCACCCAAAACTACCTTTGTTGCTGCTGTTGTGTCATGCTTGGCTAAAGCCAACTCTAAGGCTAATCTATTGCAGGGGTTTCTTGGTAAGGTTTCCCTTACTCTGAGTCTGCCAATTTTGTGCCAGAATGTTTCTCAACTGATAAGGCAGTGGGCTATTTTAACACAACTCTAGAAAGGGCTGTTTGTATATTAAAATAATTGCAGGAGCTGAAGTCCAAAACACGTAGAGAACCAAAGGTTGAGAACCACTATTCCTTTAAACTGTTCTTTTTGAATTCCCAACATCAAACAAAGTCATTAAGTAACATGCCTTCATATATAAAAAGGTATTTGTCATTACCTTCATCATGGTTTTGATGTAACATGATATCCTGCTGAGAATGGATGGAGCTCCCAGGGTGGAAAAAAGGCGAAAAGAGAACATGAGAATTCCTTTGCTTCAAGATATGCTGAAGAAGCTCATACAACACGTCACCTGGAAGAGAAATAGCCAGCTTAAGCACACCAAAAGCTATACAAGGCTAGAAAAGGGTGTTATTCTCAGACTGAGCCACATCATATCAGCTTCCAGTTTAATGTTCAAATGAGGGAAGGTTGTTCCATACAAAACAAAGAAACATACATGGATATTTACATTTAACATATGTACAGTTTGTGAATGTAGAAGATTGGTCTATATATTGTATTAGTAAAATTACTGACATACAACATCTAACATATTTTCATTGTACACTGTTTTCTGATCTGTATACTTTTACAAACTTTGGCCTGAATATGTAGACACCATGAGGATACAGATCAAAATGAATCTACTTAATCTCTTCCAGCGCATACATGCTTCTCCAGTCAAGGTGCAAGGAGAAGACTAGAATCTTTTCTCCCATCCACTTTTGGTGAAACAGAATTTATTTTGTAACTCACTTCTCGAAAACCTGATTAATGCTAACCAAGGCTTGTTAAGACATAAACCAACTGAAACTGAAAATATAGTAAAAACTGAAAAAAGGACAGAACTCTCCCTTCCTCAGTACACAAACAACTCACCTGAATGTGGAGATCGATATCGAAAATCCTCTTTGGTGAGAAGCAAAAGCGCTTTACCATTCATCTCAAAAGTATTGCTGTCAATGGGTCTCAATGAAAACTCTTTTTCAGCCCACTTCAACCAATGGACCACGTCATCCCTGCTCCAGTAAATGGGCTGTAATCCTGCAAACAATGCAAAAACAATTATTACACACATGTATGTGTATGCCGACTTGTGTATATGCTTCCTCATGAACTTCATAGGCTTAAGCTGGATCTACACTGCGCTATATCTCAAGATCTGATCCAGATTAACTGCATTGAACTGGATCATATGAGTCTACATTGCCAGATAATCTGGGATAAACAGATAATCTGGGATCAGATGCTGGGATATAGGGCAGTGTAGATCCAAATTCTGGTAAGAGATACTTAGGGCCCTTCCACACAGCAATATAACCTAGAATATCAAGCCAGGATAACCCACAATATCTACTTTGAACTGGGTTATCTGAGTCCACACTGCCATATATCCCACTTCAAAGCAAATAATGTGGGATTTATTCAGCTGTGTGGAAGGGGCTTTAGAGGTGGTTTTGCTAGTTCCTTCCTCTGAAATAGAGTCTATAGCACCTGGTATTTATTGGTGTTCATCCATCCGCATACTAACCAGAGCTGACCCTGCTTAGTCAGGATTTGGTTTCTTTATTATGTAGCAGATATGTGATACTCCTTAGTTTATAAAAGAAGAGATTGTTGAATGAGAGCTGGGGAGACATAAGTCAGAATCCTATACTGGTGCAAACAGAGAGGGCATTTTTTTAACCTATCAGTGTTTCTGGAAACATTCACCTCAACGCAGACAGAATAACCGTTAAGAGCGGAAAATCCACCCCTTCCCAACAGTTGATCTGACAACCTGCCAAAATAAAAAAAGGTTTTCATTTTGCCAGTTACTGGTAGTCTCTGGACTTGCAATGTGGGAAAGGTGCTATCATCAGGCAACGAGGCAGAAGATGCAACATTTTGAGAGGTAGGAAAACTGCAAGGAGTCTTAGGCACAAAACAGCAAAACCAGAAAAATAATTAATTAATTCATGCTTATTGTAACAGCACTTGCTGAATGCTAAAAGCCAGGAACCATTATTTAGGGTACGGAATACAATTTCCAGTAAGCCTGGGAAAATCGTATCCTGCACAGCTGCAAGATCCCTTCATATGAGTAGCAAAGTAGCAATAACTTAACTTCCGGTTAAGATGGCGACTGCTAACAGCTAACCTCCCGTCCGGGTAAGGCGATTGCTCTTAATCCGAGCTTAATCTGATCCATCCGCCCCTATTCTGAACTCCTGTCATCGGCTCCTGAACCGGCATCTCCTCAGGACCCCGGAGGGGGGCTTGAGGGGAGCAGAGGAGGAAAAACCAAGGAGGGAAGAAGAAGGGAGAGGAAGGAGGTAGAGCGAAGGCCGCTACTATCGATACGGCCTAGCACGCTCCCTCCCAGCCCGTTTGCTCGGTCTAACCTGGCCTGGAACATCTAACCCGCCAGCTGCCAATTACCACCCGCTGTGTTGACTACCGGAGGGAGGTCGGAGCGGCCGCCCTTGGAGCTCGGCAGTGTGCGCCGTGTTGCCTGTGTTGCTGTGCTCGGACTCATCCGCGGCTTAGATTAAACTGCGGACCGGAGCGGAGGCCTGGGCTGGTTGGAGTGGATTGTGGGGCTGCCGAGGGACTGCCGAGCCGGAGAGAGTTGCTGGGGCAGCTGGCTGTCGCTCCGAGAGCTGCGGTGCCAGCGAATTGCCGTTCTGCATTGTCCATCTCCACCCACGGCTCGATCTGGCCCTGACTTTCATCTGAGCCCTCGGCCTGTGTCCCCAGCGTGGCTCCGCTCCCCGCTCCCCGGATTCTGTGCCGATCCTTCCGCGCCAAGCTTGAACTCCTCTGCACTCGGAGGTGTGACTCCTCCGCGACTCCAACTGACAGGCCTCGTACTCCAACTTTCTCCGAGGCCTGGAGGCGTCCCGGCTGCTTCTCCCATGCCCCGATACCGCTAGGGCAAGCTCGACAGGGTGAGCCGGCGGTGACTCGGCGCCTCCCTGAGAGAGCCTGACCAACGCCGCGCGGTGACTCAGCGTTTTTTAAGCTCTCTTGCGGCGATCGTGATCTCTAGCCTGCAACGCTCTTAACCAGCAACACTAACCTCACGACTGCTAGGCTGTCTCCTGGGTGGTTGGAACTATATATATTGCTACATAGCTGCTGTTACATGCTTTGTGATCAACCGCCATTACTGTAACGCCACCCACCGCGTTACTGCCTCCATTTCCGGAATTATCCAGCTCATCAGCAGTTCCGGTGGCCATCTTAGCGATCCGTCACTCTGCTGCAAGGCCCCAGTCACCCGACCCTGACACTGATGGTGGGAGGGGGAGGAGGGAGACCAACTGGACTTTACATCTACCAATAGGACTGAGGACTATTCGATCAACTTGCACATTCATTGCGCTAGTAAATTGTTGTCTGAGCCAACGCTGATACCTGCCAACTGCCAGCACTTTATATGAGCCAACGCTATTAAGTCTTCCAATTACCAGCACTTTATTTGATCTATTGCTGCCAAATTTTACAACTGTTAGCACTTAGAGGGGCCAATTGCTGCTAAGGTATACAACGGTCAGCACTTCATCCAACAACTTGCACTTTAACCCTGTATAAGTAAGGTTATTAAGTGACCACCATAGCAGTCAGTCTCTGATAACGCGTTATTGTATGCACTTAACAGCTTTCTATGCACTTTAACAGCTTAGACTAAATCTTTAGCACTTTAAGACCTAGCAATTTAAAATCTACTACTACTTGAACCTAATATCCTACCTCAACCCTGTATCAACTCTGTTCCCCAATGTCAGCATTCCTCCCTTGGGGTCTGCTTATTGTGTTACTGGTGGACTGGGAGGACAATAGAGGGTGGAACGGGTGGGGGGATCCTGGAATTAACACACCAGGAACAGGAAAGAATTGGACTGAGACTGAGTGGCAAAAGTATATAATCTGGTACAAGTCATGGGTTGAAACTACGAATTCTAAGTGCAATATGGTAGAAGAAGGGTATTCCACTGGCCGGGGGGCCCCCATAGAGCCCGTGACGGGGAGGGGGAGATACGGGAAAGGGAGACCACCAATTCGGCTAATTCGGCCTAGAAATAGTAAAAATTTTACAGCCCAAATTCGGCCTAGGGAAAGAAGGAAAAAAAACTTAATTACTTGTAATCGGTCTCCTGACTTGGTAAGTGGGTGTACCCAGGTTGGCAGTCCCTCTGGGTTGAAGATGGTGCTGCTGAACGCCAGATCTGTCAATGGCAAAACATCTTTCATCCAAGATCTAATCTTGGAGGAACGGGCAGATCTGGCGTGCATTACAGAGACCTGGCTGGATGAAGCTGGAGGAGTTAATTTGACCCAGCTTTGTCCGCCAGGATTCTCTGTACAGCACCAGTCGAGACCTGGAGGGCGGGGAGGCGGAGTTGCGGTGGTCTATAAAAATTCTATCCCTCTGACCAGAGGCCCCATTCCACAGTCAACCAATTTCGAGTGTGTCCACCTGAGGGTGGGCGACCGGGACAGAATAGGGATTCTGTTAGCGTACCGCCCACCTCGCTGCACTACGGTCTCCCTACCTGAGCTAGCGGGGGTGGTCTCGAACCTGGCATTGGAGTCTCAACGGCTTCTTGTGCTGGGGGACTTCAATGTACATGCCGAGACTTCCCTAGGAGGAGCGGCTCAGGACTTCATGTCATCCATGGCAACCATGGGGCTGTCCCAACAAGTATCTGGCCCCACCCACTGTGCGGGACACACATTAGATTTGGTTTTCTGTCAGGGATGGGAGCAAGGTGGCGGTGTTGAGGAGTTATCCACCTCTCCGTTGCCATGGACCGACCACTATCTGGTCAGATTTAGACTCACCACACCTTCCAACCTCTGCAGAGGTGGGGGACCCATTAAGATGGTCCGCCCCAGGAGGCTTATGGATCCGAACGGATTCCTGACGGCTCTTGGGGATTTTCCTGCCACCTCGGTTGGTGATTCTGTTGAAGCCCTGGTGTCTCTCTGGAATGGGGAGATGACTAGGGCCATAAACACGATTGCTCCGGAACGGCCCCTCTCAAGTAGCCGAGCTAAACCAGCACCTTGGTTCAACGAGGAGCTGGCAGCGATGAAGCGAAGGAAGAGGAGACTAGAGCGCGTGTGGCGTTCGGACCCGAGCGAGTTAAATCGAACACGGTTTGTTGCCCTATTAAGGGCATATGCCGTGGCAATAAAGGCGGCAAAGAAAGCTTTCTTTGCGGCCAA
This sequence comes from Anolis sagrei, assembly GCF_037176765.1. Taxonomy (NCBI): domain Eukaryota; kingdom Metazoa; phylum Chordata; class Lepidosauria; order Squamata; family Anolidae; genus Anolis; species Anolis sagrei. The sequence goes on along the minus strand of NC_090025.1, from coordinate 101,669,047 downwards.
TATTGCGTCCGCAAAGAACCGTCCGGCGGAGTTGTTTCGAGTTGTCAGAGGGCTATTGAACCCCACCACTCCGGATGGGGACCCTGACAACTCGACGGCCCGCTGTGAAGCATTTGCTCGGTTCTTTGCGGACAAAGTCGCTTTGATCCGCTCTGGCCTGGATACCACGTTAACGGCAGTCTCTGAGGATGTAACACGAGCATCTGCTTGTCCGATTTTGATGGATTCATTTCAATTGGTGAAACCCGAGGATGTGGACAAGATACTTGGAGGAATGAGAGCTACCACATGCATCCTAGACCCCTGCCCATCCTGGCTTCTAAAGGAGGCCAGAGGGGGATTGGCCGAGTGGGTGGAGGTGGTGGTTAATGCCTCCCTTCGGGAAGGCAATATTCCAGCCAGCTTAAAACAAGCTGTAATAAAACCGCTGTTGAAAAAACCATCACTAGACCCCACTCAATTCGTCAACTATCGGCCTGTTTCCAATCTTCCCTTTTTGAGCAAAGTCCTGGAACGTGTGGTGGCCTCACAACTCCAGGTAT